>NC_051847.1:172078059-172092043 GCF_002237135.1 Teleopsis dalmanni
TTTAGCAAATGAGACACCCACTTCACAAAGACCTTTCTCATAGAGAAATGTTCATGCAAAATTATTGAAATCTTTAAGGTTTTATCCCTTGCAACTTTTGGTGTTTCCCGGTGTGTCATCAGCAGTCGCCTTTAAAGTCAATTAACCACTTCTCTACCATTTGTTTCGATGGATCGTAAGAACTGAATTATTATTTGAATAATTCAATTGAATAATTTAATTGAATTATTAAACATATGTAGGACTTTTTTTAGATTTTTAATATCACTTCCACAATCTGATTATTACAGTAATCCGTATTGACTCCAATTTTAATGGAATTCTATTGGGTTTTTCAATATCTTTAGAGTAAAAAGCATTTTACTTCATACTTTCTATTTTTGTTGAGTGTAAATTTAGTAAAACTCTTATGTCCCATAACGAAAATAATATCAAAACAACAACACAACCAACACTTCAGTGGCAACAACAATATAATGAACATAGCCAAATATGCAGTAGCCCCTATTTGAGTGGCTCTCCCTATTCTTATCCAAAGCAAATATGTACGTATGTACGTATGCATGTAGAAGACATTCAACAGCCGGCTTGTTGGCTAACAAGCCGAACAGGCAAAAAACGATGATGATGAATAGCATTTCAAAGTAATCTTCATATACATATGTATGTATGTTTGAAAAAGACAAGGAGCAAAAAATGAATGAACAACAACACAATAATAGCAACGAATGCAAGACCAATAACGAAAACAATAACAAAAACAAAAACAAAATAAAACGAATGAACGCACTTGATAGGGAACAGCCAGGCAAACAGGCAAACAGGCAAGCAGGCAAGAAGGCAGGCAGGCAGTAAGCAAACGTGCTGCAATGCGTGTGAGGAGGTTCTCGATCTTGATCGTGCTGAGTAGGTTTAGTTCTTTGCGAGTAACGAAAGAGTGTGGTTGTTAACGGTGCAAGTGATAGATAGGCTAAATGCAATGCACATTTATTTGAAAGAAAAGAAAAAGTAACAACAAATTGTGCGAATGCTAAAGAAAGTAAATGTGTTCAGAAAGTTGAAGTCGAAGAGGTTAGACGTTGAAGAACACGAGTTTCTTTTTGTTTTCTAACCATTTGTGATTTCTTGTTAAAGAAGATTTTTCGTTTTTTGATATAAGAATATTTTAATTTAAATATAAAAAATATTAAATTATAAAATATATTAATTTATTTAAAGTATACGTAGTGAAGGAAGCTCTGACTTGATTAATATTCCTCGTGCAGTTGCGGGTTGCGTTTAGAATTTTTAATTTGACGTGCTTTGGTGTTAAAAACCGAAATTATTGACTCACTACGCAGTGGAAAATAAAAAAAGAACATCAACAAAATAAATAATTAATAAAAAATAAACTAAACGACAATAAAAAAAAACAACAACAAACAAAAAAAAAAGAAAAACAGTAAAATTGCCGCTAATTTACGGGTGCGAATCTACTGAACATGGAGGATGTGCTGGGCGATGAGCAGACCAGCTGCAATCGAAAACTTCAGCTTGGCAACAGGTTTTATCAAAGCCAACAATTGATAACGACAACAAAAACATCGAAAATGACGACGATGATGATGACGATCTTTGCCGCAGTGGCGATCATTTTTATTTTGCCTTGTAAGTAATTATTTTTTTTTTCTCAATATTTCTTAGCTTAAATATTTGCTCAGGTTTTGCGGTGCAGCGTCTCATTTTCCTTATGTCATTATCAAAAGCCATGTTTCAGTTGTTTTTGTTTTACGAGCTCCCCATACGAGTATTGTATAAATTTCTTTTCCAATCCGGAAAACGTGTCTTTCTTTGTATGCCAAACATGTTAATAACCAAACCACAAATAGGTCGGTAGATATCAAACGCTCTAGGATATCCATGCATAAACTTTGCTCAAATAGATATCCATACGAAGCAGAGGTGGAAGGGAAGAAGTGGCGGTAGAAGTGGTAGAAGCAGCAGCTCAAACGCACAGGCTTTCTATTCATATCAATTATTATTTATTATAGTTGAACAAAAAAAAAAAATAAAATAAAATACATCAATATAAAAAAAACAGGAACATAAAGAAACAACATAAATCAATAGAGAATTTAGTTAAGTATTTCTCTTGAAAAGAAAAATATGTAATTTTTAAATTTTAGGCAAAACGAAATTATGTCTTAAGTATATTGCCTTTCTTCCCTTTTCAGTTGAAAACAAACAAGACTAGCCAAATAAAACGCAACAACAATACAATAAGACAATAAGATAAAAATGCTGCTATTTTCGTAGTCCATCCATTCATCTCTCAATGCCAACATCCCGCAACACTCACGACTGACTTCTTCTTCTGCCTTCTGTCTTCTGCATTTTATTGACTTAAGATGTCTGCTTGCCTGCCTGCCTGGCTGCCTGCTTACTTCTCAGCGTGCGTGCCTATGATCGATCTACGCATCCCGGCTGCATATAGTCTTTGTCCCTAAATTGATGTTGTGTAAAGTGTCGCGGGAAAACTAAACCAAACCAAAAAAACATATGTTTTCCCTATGTCAGTTCAAGAATCTCGTTGCTTTGACGTTTTCAATTAATTTTCAGACACTTAAAAAAAATTCTCTCCATATTTTCCATACAAGATGAACTGTGAAGTCTTTGGCTTCTTAGTTGCTCCGTTAAGGAAGTTAAACCAAATCGAATGGGTGTCATAAATTATGCTTAAATGTTTTTATTACCTCAAAATTGTTAGGATTATATTTCTATGCTATATTTTTAGTACAAATTCTTTTCATTTCTACATATATTTACATATAAAATACATGTTTCTGGAATTTTCCTTATACCAGTTTATGCGGCTTTTATGCTAATAAGACGAAATTATTTTAAATATTGCATGTATGGAGAAAATAACTAAAATAATATCAGTAAAATCAAAAGATGAGGAGAAGAAAAGTATTAATAACCGACTAAAGTCTGAGGAACCTGAAAGTTTATATTCTGAAAGAACAACTTTCTTTAACTAAACATTTATGTTTTAATCTTTCTCTGCAATTATTTAAATTTTTCAATAGCTCTAAAAGATAAAAAGATGAATTTACAGCGTTTGCAATTAACGTAAATACACATAACTTTAAGCTTACATCCATTACTCTACAGTTATATGTATCTTTATCCAATTTTATGAAATAACCACTATTTGAACGCTTTTTGATTCATATATTTTGTCTTTTAAATGGTCTTTTGTGGCTTAAATTATCACCAAGTAAGCGGGCCGGTATTTATTTGTGTCTAAGCGAACTTTGGGGCACAAGACTACCACTTCAATCCCACCTCACCTAATAATGCAATGAGTATTATTTTGTCTTAAAATTTCAGGTTAATATCTGCTATATAGGAAGTAATCACTTTAAAAAATTTTTAATATATGCATATGTACAAATACTGAATAACTTAACTGTTATTGTAGTCATGTAGTTCACGATATCAATCTTAGTTAAGACACTAAGTCAAGAAAATATTAGATGAAAGCAAGTTTCGTTTGCTGGATTTATTTTTTCTCCTTAACATAATCACCTTTCAGCCAAATACATTATAACCAATGATTCTTCAACTTTATCAAGTACTCTAAGTAATATGATTTTTTCAATTTATTTCAAAGAAACTGTTATGGATTAAATGATTATAAATTAGAAATGTTTTCAAAATGAATATGAATATGAATATGATCTACAAACTTCATCCTAAGGTCTGGAACTAAAAAATAGTTATAGCAGAATGAGTAACACCTATATTTTGAATGGAAAACTTATTTGTAGTAGAGTTCCATATGCATCCATGTACTCGTTTTTTGTATTAGCTAATAACCGATTCGATCGACTTCATTGTCTCTACCTTCTTCGAAATTAATTCAATCAGTTATCTCCATTATTTTAACTGTTTCTTCGTCTCCGATGTGTGTTAGAATAATGAAACCATATTTGGCATTGCTTAAAACATATAAAACATTCTTTAAAAATCGTTCATAAGAAGTAAATGTGGTATCCACCTTGCCTATAGTCTCTTCGTACCCAAGTGTTGTATAGAACTGAAGTCACTCTATGTCCTGATATATATCTATATTTTCACAATCTAGTACACTTTTATTCGCCGATCAGTCAAAGTACTCTCATAGAATTTATTGATGAAATAATCGAGGTAATCGAGGAGTTCATTTAAATAGACTTTCCACACACTGTTTACTACCAGTGAAAATATTATGTTTTCGTTTACTCACTCAATTAAGCACAGTTGGAAATGATATACATCATTATAAACATCAGCAAACTGTATTTTTATTTGTTTCAACGTTAATCTTTTCATATTGCTAATGTATATGGTCACTATCCATATCAAGTCTATTGCTATTTTGGCAACGAAATGCTAAACAGGAAGAATTGTTGTGCTAACAAGTGCTAATGTATAATTATTAGCATGATAGAATTATTAAAAAACGTGATAGAAAATCTCAATACATATTCCATTTATAAATTTATTAATTCTATTTTTAATCGCAATCGATGATATTCTCCACAATATTATACATAGAAAACAGGGCATTGAAGAAAAAAAATACGGAAGAATTGGAAAATTCTTTGGGACAACTCCAAGATATATCTGGTGATATATGTTTACTATATGTTCTTATAACAATGTGCGTAGCAAACTAAAAAAATTAGGTGAAGAACCAACTAAATATGGTCTTCAAGTAAACAAAGAACAAAAAATTGAAACCCAATAGGTCCATCGACTTTATAATTATCAACGTGCACATTGCGGTGGTTTAGACCGCATATAAATATTGCATAATCATCAGTCGCAAATGCAAACTAATTGGACCTATTTTAATGAAGCCACTCAAAGAAATTCTTTGGAATGCCCTTGACTTAAATCCACAAGGCAATAGCAGATACAATCGATTATAACATGACTCCAACTTAACAGAAAGTGTGCTGTCTGCTTAAGTCCAGAATGGATATTACTAATAAAGACCTGATTATCGAAGACGTCACAAACTTGCTCTTAGCGCAGAGCAAAGTCGAACAAGTCATGTGTGAACGTGATTCTGCCACTTTAGATAGTACCATTTAGTTGAAACGAAAATACTGGATAAAGTGTTCCTTTAGAAAACCAAGTGATCCAAGTATGAATGAAAGAAATAAAACTATTTTTTTCAGACAAAGCGACGAATTCTTAGTTATCTTAGTTACCTGACGTACTTCTTATGCAAGCATCAATCAGAATCTCAATTTCTAATTTCAAAATGATGTTGCTGTCCCTAGATCTCTAGCAAAGCACAGCTGTAATACGGATCTCTAATAATTATAGTTTGTCAAGGTGACTCATTATACTTCTAGATGCAATTAACATCGATGGAGCCTCTGCTTTTTTTTTAAGTTTTATAAATAGACAACTATTTGCAAAAAAAGAATAAATTAGGAAGAGTTTTTACTAAATTCGTGCTAACTACGTGTACCTATTGAGCCAGTAAATTTTTATAGAAAAGTGAGCAAGTTTTCATTCTAGTAAAAAAGGATTAGTTTCGGGTCGTAGCAATTCGTAATTTTTCTACAATTATTAAAAGACAAGATAGATATACAAATATGTACGTTTCAAGGAAATAATTGTGATTCAGGCTTAATGATGGTCTAACCTAATCTAACCGATGTCGAAAAGAATTTTTTCTTCCGGATTCTTATTAATTTCTGAACATATGTTATTTATATCATTTATATGTATTATTTAATCGGAAACACTTCTGCGTACTTTTTGAATTTGGTTTAACATATGCCATAATCCAACATATGTACTTTTAGAATGTCTTCCAAGAAATGTAATACGAGTATTCAGTAAACTAATTTATTTTAAAATATAAATAATTCTATCCTACAGAAGAATAAATTTCATTTATTTACAATATCTTTCATTTCATATAGAATGCGAAATGGGTTTATCGATTGACTCATCCACAGACATTCATTTCTTGTGAAATAAAAAACATATTGAGCTCAAGTTTCCTTCACAATGAAGTTTTATTATCCAACGATTTTACGATAAATTTGCTTAGATAATAACACGATTATTTAAAAATGAGTTTGATTATTTATTTACTTAGATTATTTTTATGTATTTTTACGATGGCATTTATTTATATGCTTTTCTCTTATTGATTTTTCTGCACTGATATTATTATAATAATATGGTGCCATATTGGGTCTATTATTAATGGGTCTATGAAACTAAAGTAGAAATAATGCTGAGTTTTCTTTCAAAAAATTATGACCACTAAATACATAAAGAAATCATAGCTGTATAATCCTTAGCAGGTAAATAGACACTGTCCTAAACGAGGTTAAGTGAGGTGGAAGAAAGGACTAAACCTCCTCAATTAGCTAAGAAAAGCGTTTTGATTTCAGATTTCCTGGTAAAAGTGGGTAAAACAACGGTTATGTTAGAACCAGCGGGAAATATTGATAAAAAATATTGAAATATTGATATTGATGTTAATGGAAATATTGTCTAGACATTATCCTATGGAATAAGCATTTCGACAACGTCGATTTTTATTGGCAATATACGTTTCATTTAGGACGTGTGCGAGTTAGGCTAAGTTGATGCTAAACCAAATGGGAGATTTTTTTGGGATTTTTTGCACTGCACACATTTAGCCATTTATCAACACGTATCGAAACATCACTACATTATCGGCACAACTTTGAATTTACCCCATTTAGAACGCAACTTAACCTAACTCGCACACGTCCTTAGATTAAAACTTAAAAAAAAAAGAAAAATGGTTCTTTATTTATGTAAAAGGAACTTTATCCTTATTTTTTTATTGAATGGAGGTTCAGTCCGTTCAGTTTAACACGGGCAACAAATTTCTTAGAACGAAACTAAAAGATATATTATATTTGTTTTATATAGAAGACATACTTACTATGAAATAGTTTGAGGTAAATAAAAAAAATGATTAAACATTTACATGGTTGGTTGATTGATTTTAATAGCACCAGAGGTTCCTCTTCTACTCAATCAGTTTCTAGGTACTGTTTTGTTTCACATATTCGGTTATAAGATTCTAAGTTCTAAAGGGTGATTATTTTTGGATGAACTATATATACAATATCCACAATGGAATATCGTTATTTTGCCAGGCTTGAGCATTTGCATACGAAGTGTTCTATTATTACTTTTCTCGCTTTTAGCTCACAGTTTCTACATAAAAATAGAAACTTGATTTTTTTGGTTTGGATGCCTATAGTACCGTTCTGTTAACACCGTTACGAGTTTTTCTACTTGGATCTCCATTCTTCCAGTAAGATTTTCGTTTGTATGGCTTTGTTATTTTAATTTTTCCCCAGCTGGGCTATTTCGTTTTAGAACTTTGTAAATTGCTCTCAAAACAGTTGCATATTGCGAGCTCCAAAAGGTGTTAGTCGAAGTAACTTAATTATATATATAATATATCAACGTGATTTCTCAACCATATGCACAATGCATTGAGATTATTCAAGGCTAGTGTAAATTAAATAATATGAGAATTATAAACTGAATGCATGAATTTTTTTATGCTTACTAATTATATTTAATTATTTTAAAAACTTAAAAATTAGTATGAAACATGGAGTTTTATAAACGAAATGACAGTGTTGGAATGAGTTATAGTGGTTAGCAGAAAAATAAAACACATTTGTGGAGAAAGTAACTCGGAAATTTAATCCATATTTGCTCTCTCTTTGCGTTTTTGCTCTGTAGCTTCAATATTAATGCAAATTTTTAATATGAAAAGGGTTCTAAAGGTTCTATAAACCATACTGCACTTCCTCTTCTTTGTGTATAGGTAAGGATCTGACAGTTTCGTATACGTGCTATATACGACTCTTTAGCTACCAACCCCGATCCACAGTTTTGTGTTGTTAAAGGCGATCATTTCGAAAGGATATGCAAAATTTAATTGTTTTTAAACATATTTTTCTATTTGTTTACAAAAAATTAATTTAAATTAAAAAAAAAGAGAAGTTGCAGTTCAATTCGGTCTGTCAGTATGTATATTGAGTACTGAACAGTTTTACAGAAAAAAAAGATTTTTATTACTTTGAAATATGGTTCTGCTTTCAATATCTTTAATAATACATCAATTTTCTTCCCTGACGTCTATGTTCAACTTTTATTTCGTATTATCAGCAAATAGATTAGGTTTTTATAACGTCATAATTATTTATTTTTTAATATATTATTATTGATTTATTTATATTTGTTATTGTTTATTTACTATTTATTTATTATTATTATTTATTATTTATATTTATTTATTTATATTATTTATTTTTTTATTTATATTATTTATTTTTTTATTTATTTTTTTATTTATATTATTATTTATTATATATATTATATATTTATTTATTGTATTAATAAAACAAAAAAAAACTTTTTTTCTACTCATTTTAGTGCAAACGCAAGGAACCGAAATAATGCAAACACAAACTCAATTTGAAAATAACGATAATGTTATTGTCGATAATACAGGTAAGTACTAAAGTCTAGACAAGAACCATAAAGAAAATATAATGAAAACGGGAAGATCGTTTAAAGAGGAAATTTTTTATACGTTCTTTATGCACGGTCTATAGCCGCTACTATCAAATACACAAACCATACATTTATGAATCGTTTCAAACATGCCCATTAGGAATATTTTTACATTATGTTTAGTGCCGTATTAGTTGCAAACTGTTCGGAGTTACGACTTTCAAGCTATATGAAATTATGACTTTCAAACTGTTAGCACATGATTTTAAAACAGTTTTAGTGACTATGAAAAATATAGAAATTTACTATTGACTTTCTATGAAAACACAGAGTTTTTTTTTTCAATAATAAAAGTAAATGTTTATAAAGAATTTTTTTGTAAAATTTTATTCTTTTTTTAAAAAACAAAAAATATTTAAAAAAAAAGCAAAAAATAACTTCTTTACTGTTTATTGTAGAATCACATACGGAAACCATATTAAATGAGATAAACGAAGTACCCGAAGTAAAAAATTTACCCCAAGACGCGGATATGGAAGATTTAGAAGAATCGATTAGGAATTCTGTTAAAACAGAAATTGAAATGGAGAAAAATACTAGCACATCAGCTTTGCTGAATGTCATAAATAGTATACCAGAAGCTGATTTGCGTGAAACTCTGACACAGGACATACTCTCTACGGATTATATACCGAAAAATCAAAATCCCAATGAAAAACACGAAGGAAGTCAACAGGAAACTGTAAACGAGCAAAAAGAAAGTAAGTCAAACTCATATTAATAATATGAATAAGATTGAAAAGTAATTAATTTTTATTTTAAATTTCAGTTGTTACAACTGCCGAAAGAGAAACTTTGGCGACTGAGTTAGCTGATGAGCCAGAAGATATTGCAAGAGAATCAAGAAATTTAATCACCGCTGATAAAGAAGATATTAGTGACATTAACGCGGACGTGTTACCCGAAGCTTATACTAGACGAAATGATGTTTTAATTGAGACGTCTGATGTGGACGCTGTTAAAGAAGAAAAAGAAGTAACAAAGGAAGAAGTCAATGAGCAGAAACCCAATATTGATATGGCAGAGGCCGGAAATAATGAAGTACAGAATAAACCGATTGTCACAAATGCAATACAAAATCACAAAAATGAAATCCTCAACAGTTTGGAAGCAGTTCATTTAAACGAACTCAGTGACGAACTTGAATCAGCTCACAATGTAAATAATATCATAGCTTCAGATAGTGACAATGATAACACAATAAAAACGATTGAAATTGAAGATGATGATGTTGTACAATCAGTTGAGGTGGATAAAAAAGAGAATGTCTTGGAATCAACAATAAAGGAGAACGATAGTATTATCGTGAATTCTACAGAGGAAGAGAAACGTAGCAATGTAATCGAATCAGACGAAGTAGAAGAAAAACAAAAAGAAACCAATATAGTTGATTCCGTTGAAAAAGATAACCATGAAAATGTCATGGATTCAAAGGAAGAAGTACAAGAGAAGGAAAATAATGTCATTAAAGCACATGAAACGTCAACTGATGAAACACAACATGCTGAATCTATTAAAGCTATTGAAATTGAGAGCAATGCAGATATTGGAAAAAATTTGGATGAAGATAAAGACATAGATCCTGTTAATGTGAGTGAAAATATAGAAAATGATATTGAAGAAAGCATACACGATTTGTCAGAAGAAGAGAAGACCTCACATAAAGTTTCAGAGAATATTAATAATTTGAATGAAAAGTACGAAGTAATAACTCAAACCACACCAGCCAATGATAAAGAAAATAATTCAGATGAAATTATGACTGTTGTGTTGAAAGAAACTTTAACGACAAATGATGAATCTGGTGACACCTCCGAAATACATCTTTCGGATTTAGAAAAACCTGAATCGGATGACAATATTAATTCAACAGTCGAACAAAGTAAACACAATATAATAAAGAAACCAGGAGTTGAAGCAGTTACCAATGACATACAACCTGACGAAGTGACAACTGTTCTGCCAGACACTAATGCAATACAAAGTGAAGACGAAGAAACTCACAAACAAGTGGTGGAAGAAACTAATATGCGAGAAGAAGCATCTAATGAGAATCAAGAAGGAGGAAAGTCGGAAGCTGTTGAAAGCATTGAAGAAAATGTAACACCAGTAGGTGTTGAGATTCCACCATTTGTCGTAGATGAACCTACACTTGACTCATCGAATACAGCTCGACCACAAATTGAAGAACAAGAAAAGGACAATGAAAACATTGAAATCTCCAATGAAATGGAGGCGAAAGTGAAAACAGAAGATATTAACATAGAAGATCCAGTCGCAATAGAAAATGAGGACGGAACTGTTTCTGTTGGTTCTACAACAATTGCTTCAGTTGCTGACCAAAACACCGAATTACATACAGTTGAAGTTAATACTGAGATTTTACCACCATCCACAAAAGGATCACGTTCAATTTACACAGCTAATAATGGCGTCGAAGATAGTGCCAGTGCTCTTTTCGATGCTGACCATTTGTATAATAATAATTTGGCAGCAGAAAATTCTGCTGATATTGATAAGGCGCTACTAACGCGCAACGTCCATGACGACAGTTCACATCGCTCCGCCATTATCATCGTTATCTGTTCCAGCACAGCATTCCTGTTCATTGTCATCTCGGTGACTATTTTCCTCATATCATTCCAACGTCAACATGGCACATTGGATATTGAAATGCAGGAGCAACGCTGCGGTAAAGATGATCTGGACGAGGAAGACGCCGAAACGCATACAAAGTTGTTAGAAGTAGAAGTTCCTTCCACAGTCACCATGTCGACAGAAGAAACTGATGAGTGTCTGTAGAATCTCAAGACGTTTAGCATTTTTATTTTAATTTTTTTTTTTTCATTTATTTCTGTAAATAGTAAAACTAATTTTCAGCCACTGAGTCATTTTAAAAACTACGAAGCATCGATCTATAATGATCATTCATACATACAAACGCAAGGACATGTTGTTCTTTCGGAAATCTAGACTGTTTAGCTGTAATGAAGACCACATCCCACTGAACCAAGGCTATGTGCTACTTGACTTAATACCATTTGCCATTATTTTTCTTTATTGAGAGAAAAACGTTTTTAGTAACTAAAAAAATTTTTTTGATTGTTTTTAATTTTAAGGACCTACGAATCGTTCGAGAATATTTTCAGTTAAAAGTGTAACTTTTTTGTTTTGTTACTTTTTTTCTTGAATTGTTGAATTATAAAAAAAAAGAAACAAACGTACATTGAGAGATATATATGAAGTCCGAGTATATAGTTTGCTTATGAGTACTGGACGTAAATAGACATTTAATGAACATTAGCTTAATAATTTTTTTTAGATGAAAATGAAATCATTATTTGAATATTATTTTTGATTAAAACAATATAAAATATTTTATATAAAGAACATAAATTTTGACTTTTATTTTTAGTACTAAAAGTGAGATAATTATCTCAAAGCGCTACCTCATATTAGCGTTTGTTGAGGGTAATTTGGAACAGCACTTTTTATTAGACTTCTCGTTAGTATTCAATTGTTTTATTTTTTTTTGATAGATCTTCTTGATCTACTTTCTCTTAGCTAGTATCTACGATTTCTTCTTTTCTTCAAATTTGTTTTCCTTAGACTATTTCCTGGTTTTTAGATTATTTTTCTTTAGTTTTTCCTTTTTGTTTGGCTTTTATTTGTTTTTCTTTTTTCTTTTTTACTTGATTTTTCTTGGTTTTTATTAATTTACATTTCTTTTTTTTAATTTTTCTTTATATTATATTTTTTCTTCACTTTCTTGTTCTTAACTATTGTTTCAATTTCTTTTCTTTATTTTAGTTTTTTTTATTTATTTATTAAACATATAAAATCTTCACAATAGTAACACCTAATTTACCTAATTTTTATCTAATTTACTCTACTCGAAATTCTGGTAAATACCAACATTCGCTGCCATACCGACATAATTTACTATTTCTCTCAATTTACCATCGTACGCGGCCTTAGTTTATTCTCTTTAGGTTTTTTTTAAATTGTTTTTATTTTTTAAAATTTTTTTATTTTCTTGATTTTTATTCCTTTTTTCTTTAATTACTTATGTCTTCATGTTTTTCTTTTCTTTGGTTTTTTCCTTTAGCTTTTCTTGGTTTTACTTAGTTTTTTTCATTTCTTTAGTTTTTTTTTTCTTTTTTTCATTTTTTTCTTCTCTTTTTTTTATTTTTTTTCCTTTTTTTCATTTTTTTTCTTTTACTTTCTTTTCTTTTTCTGCAGTTATTTTTCTCTTTCTGTTTTTATTCTTCAGTTCTTTTTCTTTTTTGTTTTTCTTTATTTTTTTCTTTTATTTAATATTTTTCTTAAATATATTTTTCTTCAATTATTTTTATCTTTCTGTTTTTTTATACCTTTTTTGTTAGAGTTGTTTTGCTATTCTTTAGTTATTTTTTATTTTCTTTTGCCTTTTTTTTCTTCCTTTAAAGTTCAAATTTCTTTCAACTTTCAACTTTTATTTTTAATGCTTGTACCATTTTGATATCCTTAGAGTTTGGCTTCAACAACGGATTTTAGTCAACTTGAATTCAAATTGGTTCTTTCACTGCGCTATAGTCCATATAATTCAGGTCTGAACATACCAGATATCTTGAGTTGCAAATTTTGATATAAAAACCACCAACAACAAGTATACGCAGTATCTATAATATCTAAATTGCATAATGTAGGTAGTTGCCTCAAGATGGCGTTTGTGTCTTCTTTGTTACTATTATTTCTTAAAGAAATACCACCTAATCGTCGTAGGAGAGCTTAGTAGATGTAATTGAACTAAGAGCGAGGCAGGTGAAAGAGTAGCAACCATGTTCTGTAAGTTCTAAAGCGAAAGCAAATAGTGCTCTAAAACGTGGCGTACAACGGCGATGAAACATAATTATCACACACTGAAAAATCATTCATCCATTAATGATTTAACTAATTTTTGAAGTTTAACTCGTTATTGCTAGCAACCCAGATGTCTAGTTGAAAAACAAGTTGCAAATGTGAGCTCAACAGTTTGGAATAAGCCTAATACTGTCGCATAGTCTAGCTACTTAGAAAGACCCACCTTGTAAAAAAATATATACACTACTATATATTTGATTTTATTTGATCAGTATTGTTCACATCTTTTAGAATTGTCAATTCTAAATCGGCGATTGCAGAATTTTTTAAAGCATCAGCGACTTCTAGTTATTATTGATATTTCTTTAAAAGTAATAAGTTATAATTTGTGTTATGTGAACATAGTTTCATCATATTTTTAAAAAAGTTTTTAATTGAAGTTCTTGAAGAGTTTCCCAAACTATATAAAAGGAATTTTTTTAATTGAAAAATTAATGGAAGATTCATTCACTAT
>NC_051847.1:172092143-172095429 GCF_002237135.1 Teleopsis dalmanni
TTTTGGGAGTAATCTTAAGCTTGTAGTTTGTAGGGTATATTGCTTTATTAGAACAATATGAAATTCAAAATGACTAAGTCTGTTATAATTATTTAGATTAAATTAGATTATACCGACGATCCTAGGGATCCACTTAATCCTATAGGTCCATTCTGTTGGCATATAAGAAATTCAATCATTTAAATAACCTTGAACCATTAGCAAAGCCTGAAATACTCTTTAGATAAAAGTTCAGGGGTTAGCTAAGATCCACAAAAAAAAAAGCCACTAAAATAGTTCATCAAGGCCGTGCATGCGCTGGTGAATAGCAAAGCAGATGTGAGACACTTTCATCGTCCTCTCCGTAACTGCGACAGGAATGATTAAACGTGCGATTCATTCTTCTAGCATGGTTCCCTAATCGGCTGCGACGCAACCATAAACCCACTAGAAGGCTGATATCTTTACGGTGAGTTTCAATGAATGTGCTAGACTTTTTCTTACAAACTGTTTGGTCTTCCTATTTTTTAGTACATTGCACAGTACAGAAATAATTCAACAAAGGTTTGCATGGTGTCAACGGTATGCCCAGAGTTTTTAGATGTTTAGATTGATTACCTAAAACACTTCATCTGATCTTCTCAAATATCCTTATGACCGAGAAACCAGTGTAAAGAAATTTTGAATTGCGCTAATATTTAAATATTTAAATTTCTGTATGTAAATTTTACTTACTTAGAGACTTTAAATCGTTCCAGTACCTATAGCTCTCCAAATAGGGACCACCACAGCCTGATAATATTATCTTAAAATGATAATAGTCGTATCAGTTTAATTAAGTAACTTTTTGATTACGTTTGGTATTGAACTTACTTTGGTTCATTAATTTCCTGATGATAACTTTTTGGTGAGATAATGCTAAACCTAATAGATATTGCAAGTGTAGATTTCCTAAAAATATTCTCAATTAACAATCATACAGTTTGGCTTTAATATAAAACGTTAAATTTGTCGATTGGGTGTGTAGAGACAAAATGGAACTATTTTGACAAAAGTAGTCATAGTAGTATTTATAGTAAAGTAGCATGAGTAATATAAGTAGTAAGAGTAGTATAAGTAATATTTATATATTATATTCAATTGACAATTTGTTTCTAGATAAATTAATACCAGATATATGTTATTAATATTAAACATAATAAGAATTGTAAAAATATTTTATAATTAGAATAATAGAGGGTAGTAAACTTAATTAAATAATTAAATTTAATACCAGTAATTCCTTGAATTTGATGCAGTAAAAATAATTGGAATTATTCTTTTTAAAATATTTTCGCATTTTTACATCATTTGCTATATAAAATCTATTTGCAATTTTTTTTCAAAAGCTTATTAAACTTTAATTGTTCACTTTTAATATATTAAAATCAAGTTATCAAGCTTTTAATAGTTACTGTAAACACTATTGCTTCAGCAGAAATATAAGTTTAAACATAATGAGAACTATAAAATTATTTCCTTATATAGATTCCATTTTTTAAACCAATTTTTTACTAATTATATATATTATAATAAAAATGAATTGTTTGTGATTTTAACATACAGTTATCATTACATATATTGGATGTTTCTTCGAATTTCGAATTTTGGGGTTCAGCCACACTTTCTTCCCCTAATGCCTTTACTTAGGAATGTATAAGAACTTATAGATATTTATATTGTACATTATTTCTAAACAATATATTGTTAGTATAATGGCATTAATTATAATTAATTAGAAACCATTCGTATTCAAATATTTAAAAAAAAACATTTAAAAAAAATTAGAATACCAAACAAAAAATTGTATATTGAATATCTGTTAAATACAAATTAAGGATCCAAAGGTTCATAAAAGGCGTTGTGGCAATAAACGAGAATCATAAAATTGTTGAAAAAACATTTTTAATGGAATATTCTATTTTTTAAATAGTTTTTACACCTTCTCCACTTGTCAATAACAAAAACAAAAAGAAAAACAAAAATAAAAATTTTATTAATAAAAAAGGAAATAAGTTAAATCTACATAAATTTACATAAATTTTAAGATCGTTCTTTACTATATTAAAAAGAACTTAATATATTTTTAATGGATAATCAATTCCATAAAAGCTACAAAACAAAAAAAAATTCCCAAAAAAAGACGAATTAAAATAAAAGAGTTAAGAAGATACTCGTACACCTAAAGCATCGGATTCATAAAATTGATATCGTTTGATACATTTCTTAAAGCGATTCCGCCATCTTTTTCCGACACAAAAATGCCGTAATCTGATCTCCTTACTTAAAAATTGAACCCTCGTTATTTTATGAGGCGACGTACTGAGATTGTGAAGTAGATTTGAAGCATTTAAAGTTAAATTTTTTTACATTTAAAATTTTTTTCTTTGATATTTTTGTGCTTAACGAATTTTATGAGTTGTCATGTGTCAAATGAGAATTAAAATTTATGCGTTTGTAATTGAACGCGAAGCATCTTCAGAAAATACGTAGCCCAAAAAACTGAAAACCAACACACAAGAGTGTCTCAAAATAATGCTCAGGGAAAAAAACCTAAAAAATTGAAACTGGATTCCGTTGCTTTATCTTGCTTGATTCCATTGTGCATATTCCGTTCCGTCCATTTGTATCAAACGGCCATATTTGAAATTGTAAACCAACACATCCACTCCACTACCAGATAAAGAACACACAATAATTTAAGAGATTTGATGGGAAAGAACCAGCAGAACTTACGTATATACTTGCCGCCAGACTGGAGTATAAAACGTAAAAAACTAGTCAAGATACTCGTCGTACGCATACAAAAGACATTACCATAAATTATACCCTTTTTGTGTGTCCGTCCGGCATCTTGAACACATAATTCGGTTAAGTGTGAGGACGAGTCATACCGTTTGGAACATATGAAAGTTCTCATGTTGCCAAGACCACATTGCGGTATAAAAAATGGTGACGCAGGTAATCGTTTCGTTTGCGTAGGGTGTTGCCACGCCATAGGATTTTAAAATGTTAAAAATGTATACATCGTAATGGAACAAAAAAAAAAAAAGAATTCATAATACAGAAGAAACGTCAATTAACGATGCGAAGAAATCGGGGGAGGAAATTCCATTTTACTTAACATGAATCATAATAATTAAAATATTTTAATTAGAAATATATGTATAGCTGTCTTTAACTATATATAAAAAATATTTAAATATATACATAATAACGAGATGTAATATAATTTTCATGATATAATCACAAAATAACATATATTAAA
>NC_051847.1:172095529-172105457 GCF_002237135.1 Teleopsis dalmanni
CCTGCCACTATTTTAGTAATACTGCAGGTGATTTACTATAAAGCTCTTCTAATTCAGATCGTCATTTCAAAAATGTTCTGACACCTAACTTATTTAAATTTAATAATATTAATTTTTTTGTTTTTAATTTAATTAATTATGATTTTTTGACACTGTTTAGGTTTAATAATCTTTTTATTTAATTTATTTGTTTTTATTTTTGATTTTAATTTATCTTGCATTTATGTTTTTTTTTCTTCTAATAACATATTTCAGTAATATATCAAATCTTTTTTTTTTGTCTATATCCGTGGTACCATAACGGGCCATTATTTTTAATTAAATGAGTTTTGGTGCACAAGCCTGACACTTCAATCTAACCTATTCTGTACTGTCAATGATAGCAAAGAATATATTTATTTAATTAATTTAATTTTTATTAATAAGGGTATACAAAAAATTAATAGGTTTTGACACCAATTCTGAAAATTTTGCTAAACAATTTTTGAAACTTTTTATTATTTAGTGCTGTACTTAATCCAAAAATGCATCCGAAATTTTTTTATTTTCAAGAAGCAAAATAAAAGTCAATAAATTTTTTATAGTAATCTTTTTTTTCAATTTTGATTTAGTTTAACGCTTTAAGTGTTCTCTTCATAATTAACGTATGACGATCATAGAGCACTTTGGGTCAATATAAATAATTTCCACAACTTTAAATTAACAATACCTAGGTTTAGTGCATGTATTTTATAAAATATAATAATATTTTTTACTATTTCGTATACTTTTAATGATCCTTGACTGCCTTCATTTTACTTAAAACATCAAATAGTTTCATCATTAGTTAATGTCTCTAACACCTTCACAGAATAATATATTTTGTTCTGTAGCTTACTATTAACCGATTTTTAGTATTTAAAATCAATTTTTAACAATTGCAACAAACACTTTTGCTGTCGTTAATTACAATATTAAGCCATAATTAAATTAAATTATATATAAATAAATTGTGGTTTTTGCAATATAAAACATAGATTACTTACCTGTACAAAAATAAAAAACATTCATTCTGTAAAAAAAACCCTAACTAATTTTTAGATTTATTTTGTAATAAAAACGTATTTGATAAAAAAAAGTACTTAGTTAAACAATAGTTATGTATTTTTATTTCTAAAACAACAATAAATAAAATTGTTTATATATTAATATCAATAGGTTTTTATTGATGACAATTGAAGGAATTTTTGTTAGATATTAAAAAACTATTAATTTTTTTTATATTAATACTTTATTACACTGAAGTAATTGTTTCATATAGTCAATGATAAAAATAAATTTAATGATTTCCTTCATTTCAAAAATAATTTTTTTAAGTGTTCTAAAATATTAATAAATAATGTAAATTATAAATGTACGCTATCTTCATATTTACATGAATTCATTATAAATAATTATATGAAATTTCTACATAAATTAATTTTTAATAAGTTACAAGTTCAACAACGAATTATGATCATACATACCTATGTTATATGCAAGAAATGTATCTTGCATATATAATATACCTACAAAAAATCAAGTGTTTTATTTACAACTTTTTTTATTGAATGTACCTCAAGCAACACAATTGGCAAGGTTAGCAGCCAAACAACTGAAATACGGTTTAGTCTTCAGCTTCTCCACAACCTGAAACTAAAAACCTAAAACCGAAATCTACAAACGAAATTAAAATTAAAAACAAAACACATACGAACAAAGATTGAAAAATTCTGCATAATAAAGACAACGGCAGCTTCACACACCCAGTAAATTGTCCCAAACCAGCTGCAAGAAATCATTTCCTACACCAATTAACCTTCAAAATCGAAAAGCAAAACCGTCTTGGCCACCAACTACCCATGCAGCGTCATGTGTGTTCACTTTATTGAGGTTTTTTTAAACTTTATTTTTAATTTTCTTATTTTATTTTTTATTTAATACTAATATTATCTTTTATCAGTACGCATGCGTAGCATTTTTACTCGTATATGACACTATTTTATAACTCCCCATGCTCGACTGCTTGCTTAATAATTACGAGTTAATATTAACATTAACTTAACATGTGAAAATGCAATTTGCACTTCACGTGTATCTCACCTAATTACTTTATTTCGCTAAGTGTTTATTCATTTAATAGAAATAACATCCTATCATATATTTAATCAAAGCATTTGTAAATTAGTTGAACTCTAATCCCCAACGCTGCAGGCATTGATAAAAACATTCGTACAATAATCAGTATGCACTCAATCTCTTCCTGCAGCAATGCAAATCCATTCCGAATAAAATACAATAACGTACGAATATTTCTAATTCAATGCAATGTGTAATTAGCGTTATCTGCCTTGAAAGTGTTGTAATAATTAACAGCTTTATAGTTAATCAGTTCTTAACAGTAAAAAGAGTATTTTACTATAACATCGAATTTGCTACAGTAATTAAAAGTTAATTACTGAAAATAAATCTGAAGTACAACCTTCCAATTGATTTGAGATTAATAACGATTAATTGTGTAAAATTGTGTAAAGTTGTGTAAAATTGTGTGCAATATCCTCTACGATACTGCAAGTCATTTTCGTACCGGTATTATGGTACAAAGTGCAATTATATATTATTTTTTTTTACAAAAAGAAAGATGTTTTGTAAATTAGGTATTTTCTTATCGAATTAATGCTTGCGCAAATCGGTATCAAGATAATCTATTAGAATGTTGTAACATTTTATAACAGTCAAAAGCAAAAATTATCAATAACTAACTAAATATTATATATTATTATTTTAAATCAAATTTAATTAATGTTGAATGAATTGATGAAATCAACTCTTTAATTTTGTATTAGTAAATATTTTTCTGCAATATTAGTCAATAGTATTACATTATTAAAGTGTATTGTACATACATTGTAAACACCTTTTCCCTAATGTTGCGTATCAGGATTTATTTGAAAATAAATAATGGATATATATAAAACAACTTCTGAAATATGAATTAAAGTAAATGATAGATATATTTTCAACAATTTCTCTCTAATGTGGTATTGCTAATATTTAGCCAAAAGCAAACGATCCATATGTTCTGAAGAACTTTTCAACATTGTAGTCTTATTATTATTATTATTAACATTATTGTTATTATTATTATAATTAAAAAGGGATGTGGCACTGCGACTAAAGTAATTCTTTAAGACCTGTTGTGTCAATTAAAAGTAGTGTAGAACCTACTTTGCATTGTTTTATTACCTCATCCGTAAGGATATACATTTCATGTGTGCATTAGCGCAGAACATTTTAACAACATATGTGTGGCTGAGTCTTCCAGCCAACACTCTTCTCTTCTGTTCTATATGCCCAGTCTCGTAAGATAGTGTTTTAGTTCACAGTGTTCTATTAAGATTCCTGTGATTTTTCTAAGTTTTTCTTTTGATAAGTCCATACAATCCTGATATCTCCTAATGTCATAGGTACCAATAAGTAATTTAGATTGTACTAATTCTGATAGATAAGGGATCGAGGAGTGTACTGCGACCTAATTCACACAAAGGTTCTAGTTCCATCAGTGGTGTGGCTGGTCGTTTTCTGATTAGTTTGTATGCGTATTCATTTTCCCCAGTATGTCCCGGTACCCAGATAACTGACACCTGATTTAATTCGCCGAGCATCTTTAGGTTTTCAAGATATGCTTGCACCAGTCTTGAGGTCACCTAATGTGTATTTAGTGCCTTGTTAGCCGCTTGGCTGTCTGTCAGTATTGTGATACTTTTTCCTTATCCAAAAGTAGACGATAGATAAGTTCTAAAACTGTTCTTCTTAAATTTTTATCAGCTACTGCCTTCGACTATATATTACAAACATAAACATAGTATATATATGATGTGGTCATAATGTTCTTTTAAATGTGAAGTAGTCGAAGAAGTAAATGGAAATAACCGTTGACAATATTATTAACAAATTCAATAGGTTCACAGTACTCCCAATATTATAAAAAGTATAAAAATGTAATAGAATATAAGTAAAATCTAGATATTGTAGCTGGGGATCAGTTAAAAAACAACTAATCATCCGAATAAATACAATGAGTTTATATGTTAGACACACTAAACAAAACTCCAAGTGTTTACTACTAATATCAATACAACTCATAAAACGATAATATATCTACAATCCATATACAACCCATAAAACAACCACTTAAAATACAAATCAATTTTTAATATTTAATATAATATTATTTTTTTATTTCTTATTAAGTGTGGCTTTTATTACTATGTTTGAATATGCATATAATATTTATCAAATTATTAAATATCATTTAATTAAATCACAAATTAATTGACTCGTTTGTGTAGTTTTATATAAAAAAAACCACACACTCGCACATAGTGATTCGCCCGATATTCAATAACTCTTCTCCAAAAACGTACACGCGCCGAAACCTGTCTGGCTTATTAATATAATTAATGCTAGAGAATCTTCACTTGCTGAAAAAAGTATGACAACAAAGGTTCTCTCCAGCAAATGTCAAAATTCCGGTGTGTACGAATCTCAATTCTGAATTCTGAGTTTTGCATATTTGATTATTTGTAAAATAGTTTGTATTGTTGTCTCCAGGTATCTTATGAAAATATTCCTTATGCTTATTAAACTTATTATGCATAAATAGAATTTCGGAACTCAATAAAAGGCCGATTTTTAAAAAGAAACGTGGACGTTAAAGTGAAAAAACGTGTATGGAATTTATTAAACAAATTCATTGAGTACAAATAGTAATTCTCTTATATACGGAACCATCAGTATTTAGACAAATATATTTATAAAATTTAGTAGGCCTTACGTATCTGAATAAAATTAAAATGTTTACTTTTCCGTACACACATCTTTGGCATCGTGATGAGATGCGCTAGGTGTTAACAGTAGATTGGTAATATTTACTCCGAATTTCCAAACACTGAAAAATTTAAAAATCTTAATTTTGAATATACTTATACTATTTTTATTATAAAATTACTATGACAAATTTTTTGTTATTTTTACTAAGATACGAATATTTTGCTAAGACAAAGTTTTGTCTCTAAAAATTAATGAGAATTCAGTGGGCAGAAAATAAGAGACGCACTTAACGTTGACGTTGAAGGTGTAAACTAGGAAAATATATTTTAATTTTATTATTCAAACTACTATGAAGTTGTCAACATTCCATCCATTTTTTGACCTTTACTGCTTGATGTATTCATTAGTTGAGTACAATGGCAGAATTGTGCCGTAATACACTTTATTTGACACCAATGGTCATGTTGAAATTTAAAACTGTAATATTTTTGAAATTACAACAAATTATAAAGTTAACGGGTTAGGATAAAATAATTTGAGGAGCTTTAGTCAATGTTAAAAGTATTTACAAGAAAATCAAATAAATTCTGGGCCGCCACGTATCTCTTTCTGACATAACCAAGTATACATCTTCAATGATGTTTGAAAATATATTCTGGATTTAATTATTCGAATATAATTTTAAGACTGTAAGTAGCAAGGTTTAAGATTCAGCACAAAAGATCAATCATGTTCGCAGTGCTCCGCTCCGTTGGGAGCTAGTACCCCGTTTAATCCTATTCCTGAGGCTTAAGCTTGAGTCCTGTCATATTTGAAACAGGGATACACGTTCTATAAAAGCTTAGGTAAATATTTAATAATACGATAGCTGATATAATAACTAGTCAAGAGTGTGTTCGAAAAAACCATCATTGCCACAAGGTCTTCATATTTTCTAATAAGTATCCATATCTATACTAATATTTACTAATTTTAAAAAGGTGGCAAATATGTTTATAAAAATTAAATCAAAAGAGATGTTGTCAGAAAACTTGGCAGAAGAAAGTTAAGAAATACAGACATAATATTATTTAAATAAGACAGTAACCAATGAGTGTCAATTTTATTAAATTTAAAAAAAAAACGTTGGAATTAGTAAAACATAAAGGTCATTAGGGTTAAGAAATACAGACATTATATTATTTAAATAAGACAGTAACCAATGAGTGTCAATTTTATTAAATTTAAAAAAAAAAAACATTTGAATTAGTAAAACATAAAGGCCATTAGCGTTAATGTCTAGTACTTCTTCTATATTTGGCATAATATTGTTTCTAAGATTTCTAAGGTTGTAGGTAAATAGATTACTTGCTTCTTAATTACTGTAGTCCTCTTCTTCTTGTGGAGCATAGGGTCTCAGCTAAATAGATTACTGTGATAATTTATTGGTAATGTTCATAAAAACTCATATAATGCAAAAAATTCTTCTCAAATTTTTAATTAGCACATTACATTGGGAGTTCCTATATAGACGCCTGCTTATAATAATACACCACAAATAGAAAAGATAGAACCTAAGAACAAAAAATATTTGAAATACAATATAAAATTATTGTTATTTGTGATTAGACTTGAATTGTTTTCGATGTAGTACTCATTAATCTATTATAAAGGACTGACCCATTTTGACAACAAGTTCAAGATAAATCTTGATTTAGAATATTTTATATAGAAATTACAACTAAACAGCTTTATTTTTAATCGTTAATAGATAAAAAACTATTTTTAATAATTTTTAATAGACTTGTTTATAACATTTAAACAATAAACTGAAATTGCAAATGTTGAATTCCTTTTTTTTAAAGAAAAATATATTAAGAAATATATAACAAGATTAAAATTAGATACAAAAAATATTGTTAAAACTAATTTCAATCAAATTAAATTTCCCTTAATTACTTAAAAATTTATTAAATAGTTTTTATATCTCACACTAAAATCACACTTGCAAAGTCCAATCCGTATCTATTGGAAAATTTTCAGACGGAAGTTTAAATTAATGACTTTTATTATGTAAAACATTTTATTTATAATGTCTGTCGGAATATAAATAATTTATTAATACTCGTACAATACAAGAACAATAATACCAAACCAGTGACATTGAAATTTTTAATGTTACTTTTAAAATAAAAACAGATTAAAATTCTTGCAAAATCGTACGATGGAAATATATTTTAATTTTTGCAAATTATGCAAAAAAAAATGAAGACTAACAGGATTTATTTAGTTTTTTAGCAAAAGCATAAAACATGCTTTCTTAACAAGTTTAAGAAATTATAATTTAATTTTTTTCAAATTAATTAGCATATTTGTGATTAGAATTAACAAACCCAAAACTCAGTATAATAGTTACTTAAGTGAACAATTTGAATATTGAAACAACTTAAAAGATAAAGAATAGAACATCGAAAAATGAAAGCAAGTAGTAGAAGATTTCACACTTCTTGGCCTCGAGTACATACAAAAAAAATATATATATCTTAAATATACATATATTACTTAACTATATATTATTTATTTGTTCTTTGTTTAGTGACTTACTAACATAATATCAAAGAGGCCAATTTATTATACAAAAAATGAATACGATGGGAAGTAATAAAAAATATGCGAAAGATAGAAAAACCATAAATTTTAGGCTTCATTGGTAAAACAATTTTTGTTTATTAATTTTTATGGTTTTTAGAAAAGCAAATAAATATGTACAAAAAAAAAAGACTTCACTTAAAAAGGTGTAACGCGGAATGAACATAGTTTATCGCCAAATTTTTTTCTGGAAATAAAGTCAATTTCTGAATAATTAAATAATATAAAAATTTATTATTAACACGGAAAATATAATAAACTTATTTATTTTATTTGAAATATTTCCTTATTGCAAATAAGAATTTTATTCATTTTAACTAGTGTAATAATTAATCTCCAATAAGACTACATATTAAACAATTGCAGAAAGTTATAAGAAAGTGATTGAAACTCTACTTAAAATTGAAATACATAAATTTTTTAAATTAATTTCACCTTAGTAAATTAAATAATCTATTGGATATATAGAGCTATATAAATATAATTATATCTATATAGATATATATAGGTATATAGTTGAGCGACTATTTATCTTGCACAATTTGATACAATAATTAATATTAATTATTGAAATGGATTTATTTTCTTCACATAAACTATATACTATTTCATATGAGAAAAGTGTTAATTATATATCTAAATACTCGTGCTTTTCGTATATGAACAATTCGAATTCTTTTAATAGTTTCAATATATAAATATAGAATAATTCGAACTATTCGTTGCAAAATGTATAATGAATTATTCAAATCTTCGTATTGGCTGAACAGTTAAATTATCAAATTATTGGAATAAAGTGAACAACACTACCATCCATTATTTTTAATACTGGACTCACATGAGAGTTTTGTTTATAATTTTAGCTGTCAATTGTTGTTGCTTTTAATGCAAAATGAAAATTTTTGACAACTAAAATTATAAACAAAACTCGCGTGTTAATCCAGTATAAAATAATATATATAAATTGGACAACTTCTAGAAAAATATGAAACTAATTTTGAATGTGTTAGATCTCTAAAAGTTATTTAGCTTGTGATAAAAAAATCAATACAATTATTTAAGCAACTAGTGGAGTAACATTAGTATGACTTTCTCAGCATTACGTTCCTAGATTAGGTTCTATACATAAGAAAGAACAAATCATACAACAAATAATGCCTCTACGAACAGAATAGTACTGAAATTTAACAATTGAAAATAAAATTATAATTAATTAATTAATTCAATTATTCTACAGCTGGTTTGAGACTTGCAGTCTCAAAAATAATTATTTACGAATAATTAAATACAAGAATTATTTCCAAGACCACAGATGATGGGTATTTGGCAATACTCGAAACAGCTGTATGGTCAGCCAAAAATTCAATTAATTAAAATAATATAAAAAATAATTTTTTGTTGTTGTATTTCACTATTGTTCGAAAAAACCTCTTTAAGCAATTAAATTATGTAAAACAATAACGTATCTATATAATGTACAGATTTTATTATATCATATTTATATAAATCAAACTATTAACATGACCCTTGGTATAATCCATAAAAATACAATTGCTCTCAAGAAAAATGCACTTGCGTGTAGAATGGTAATATACCTCAGTTATTCAACTCTTATTGTACCAAAAATGTATCTTTGTATTTTGAACATATATACACATGTTATTTCATGCAGTTTAGTTACCTGCATATTTGATGGACAAAATTTTAAACCAGCATGCCATTGACCCAATTAACTCTTACATCTTTCGCTTTTCTTGCATTTTATTAAGTGGAACAATGTCAAAATGCATTAACATTTCATGCTCTTAAATTTTCTTCTCGTTTTTGGGTTTAGTAATCATTATAAGAAAACTAAAATCGATTTTTATTTTGTTGATTTACGTGAACTATCATCGACAGAATACAGTTCATCCATGCAATTCATCCATGAACATTCAACTCTGACCATTTTCGTTCAACCCAATGATAAATTTTTGATCGAAACTAAACTGGGCAGTTGCAATTTTTTGAAACTTTGTTTGGAGCAAAAGTGCGAATATATATCTATATCTTATTGTTAACAAAAAAAAAAAATGAAATTAAGCAAAATAAAGTGGAAAATCATAAAAATATGAAACTGCAATTCACTACAGCACACGTGCAATATAATTTTTGTTCATGCAAACAGATAAAATTTAACATGGTGAGGTGCAACCATATCGAAAAGATAAAAAAATTTGCAATAACATTAACAATAACATTAATCGTTATTATATTGCAATTGGATAGTAATCAGAAATTTTGTAATCCCAATGATCGATGTCAAGTGTATTATCGGTTACTGGTTAATACGTGGTGTGTCCATACAATAGCCTCTCTGTGAACTTTGCGGTTCATTTGTATATTTTGTTTCGATATTGCATTCGGTAATGCTTAATCATTTTAATGAATACTGACATGTAACAAAATC
>NC_051847.1:172105557-172123290 GCF_002237135.1 Teleopsis dalmanni
CTGAAGATAATGAGTTTTGTGAAAAAATTGCTATATTACGTAAACGACGTTTGGCTGATAAGAAATATGAGTTTTCTGAAGACAATTCCGAAAACATAATTCCATTTACTAAAATGCGTTCAGCAAGTAAATCTTATAGTGCACCTTTAAGTGGTGCTTTGTCAAGCACCAGTAATAGTCGCAATTCATATCACCGTCCTTCACCCACTAACTATCATTTTCATACTTCTCCGTGCGCCTCTCCATCATCATCGCCGAGACCATCATCCAGTTTCGAGACACGACGTTGTACTCCTCCTCCTTTGCACAGAGCATCTCCAATATCTTTACAACAAGGTTTTCGTTCACCTCCATGTAGTTCTCCGGTAAGTGGTAGTATTATGCGCTCACCAAGCAGCCATTTACCACCACCACACTCACTTTCGCAAGCTACGCAACAAATGCTTAGTTTCAAACCATTAGGTACACTTTCGCCATTGCAAGTGTCAATGACGAAACGCAATTACATGGATCTGAGCGGCTCTATGTCTCCAAACAGTAGCGTACCATTTCTTTCACCACGACGCGAAGAATATCGCGTTGTGGAAATTCCTTTGCAAGGCAGTTCTATGCCAGAAAAGCCAGTTTGCACTAAGAAATTTAAAAGACGCTATGTCGAGGAAGACGATGCTGCTTCAGTTATAACAAGTGAAGAAGGTAAAATACCGCTTTTTTTATATATTTGCATCATTAAAAACTATCTATTTAGATGATTGTATTTCTCCTGGTTATCATACTTCATTGCCAGTAGAAGTACACGGATCCTGTTATTCCGAAATGCAGATGATATCTCAAACCACTTATCAGCAGCTTTGTTGCGCTAGTGTGGTCATTACTCAACACTCCTTTGACTTGGAAGCATTTTCATATTATGTGATTAGTACACTTTGTCAAAAGAATCAAAAGACCTACGATGTATTTTATGACTGGGCCTATGAAATAATTAACGTATGTACTCACTTACTATCATTTATAATTACTAATGTAAACTTTTATTTTGAATTTAGGTTTGTCCACTAAGTCATACTATTATTTGTGTGCTAATGGCTCAATTCGCTGCAACAGACCAGCTTCCATGTTCAAGCACAAACTGTTTTAATTGCTCTAGAAAATTAGATTGCATTTATCATCGACATAAATATGAGTGTCGTATACTTTTTTCATGGAATATGGAAACTGGCGTATGGGATATATTGGATTACGGTGAATTAATCGAATATAAAACCGTTAGTAAAGTACAACAAACTAAGAAAGTTACAGACGATTTAGCTTGCCGGGCAAAAAAGATTGCAAATGAATTAAGTACAAATTTAAAGAATATTCAAGATTACACATGCAATTTACGTGTGCTGGAATCAGATTTAAGGAAACCCAAATCTTACATAACTGATCTTGATAATATGTTGGAATTTTATTTAAAGAAGCCACAAAACAACGATAATTAAATTTTACTAAGCTTTTAATATGTTATACTCGTTATCTTAGCTCAAGTCATTTTAACACAAAAGACTATTAAGAATTTAATTTAAAGTGCGTATATTATATATAAATTGTATATATATAATACTGCACAAGTACTGAGCGCTATATATATTATTATTATAAGTCTATCGATATGGTGATCAATATAATAGTCAAACTTTATCGATAATTCCTAATTCTTTAGTAGTTAGTTTTGATTGCATAAATTTTGAAATGCAAGTAAAAATGAATTTAGCGGTCATTGACGCTGTGATTATGGTTTTTTATTTTAATTTGAATATTTTTTACAAGTTCAATATAACGCTATCCTTTCAGTTTTGATTTAATTTAATCTTTATTGTTAGAAAAATTTAAAATAAAATGAGAGTGAGAAGAAAATTATGTTAACTAATGATTTTCTAAAATATTATGAGTTTACTCGTATAGTACTGAATAATTAATAATTATTAATAAATTAATAATTGTATAAAATAAATTTAATGTTCTTAAATATTTAATATCGTTTTGTTAAATATGTGAACTGTATTTTAATTTCAAACTAAATTGGCAAATTATTTAATAGGGGACGTTATATGTGAGAATTAGAAAAAGAAATGGTGGGACAGAAAATAGTTTATATTTTTTTCAAAAATCTCATTGGATACATAAAATATTAATAAAATAGTTATTTCATGAATGCTCGGTTAGCAGCAATATATAAATAAAAAGAAATATAATATAAATATATATATATATAAAATATAACATAAATATATATAATAAATTACAAATATAAAAAAAGAGCTTGGAAAGAGCTTCAGCTGCAATTAATAGACAGTCTATTTGCTGTCTACATTGTTATTCCTGGAATAATTAGTAGACTCATCAACAATCACGGTAAACTGTTCTATAATGACAACTTTACATTGCGTGCAAGCGCTTCAATTGCACATATACAAGTTCTAGGCTGCAGAGAAGTACTAGCAGATTCCCAGGCAATTTCTTCTACTGTGGCGATTTCTTCTACAATGGCGAATATATGAACAAACTTTAAACCAACTATATAAATGAATCACATTACTGAGATAGAGCCAATTATTAAGTATATAATATATAATAGTATACATAAATATAAATATATATAGTATACAAAATATAATTTTATTCTCTTCATATAAACTTCAATAGTTGATATTGTTACTGTTGTAGACCGAATGGTTTCTCGGTGCTCTTATGTTGTGCTGGAAAATGTGAAAGCAATTTGTTGTCGATTGCATGTATCTAAGGCATGCATACCTAATCACTCCTGTATTCCGGATAATTGACCCTTAGATCTTCCTCAATAATGTGGAAAAGTCTTACATATCGATTGATCTAAATAATAACCATTCATTTATTGCTTGCCATATTCTTAATCTGTATAATTGAACTATTGAATCCGATTACACATTTACAATTTCCTTAATATTGGGATTTAGTGATCGATTTTTGTAAAATCATCTATTCTGTAAGACTTTTTGCATTTAGCTATATGTAGATTAAATTTGTGTCTTAAGATATCTGGTCTTGTATAATCAGTATAAAAATATGATCAATATAAAAAATTGGCGTTAGATGTGGTGACTATACTTCGGATATGTTATTAATTATCATTAATTTACAACTTTAAATATCTGAAGAATCAAACTATAGTGCTAATCTATTCTAATCTAGTCTAAACTAATTGCATTTAAAAATTTAATATACAGTCAAACTTCCATAACTGGAACCAAAAACAGTGCACCAAGAGAGCAAATTACATACAATTCTGCTTCCATAACTCGAACTTCTATAACTCGAATTAAAATTTTATTCTGTGCCAATAGGAATATGAGAAAGTGCATTCTATAAATCGAATTTTTGTTTTAAGTATGAATCTATTTTGCTGTTAAGGGAAGTCGCTTTTTCCAAACCAAGTGTTTAATTTTTTCTTTCTCATGTTGCTTCTTTGTTCAAAAGCCAGTCGCTGGCAACGTGGTTTAAAGTAAATAAAATAACTTCCGATGCTACTCTTAACGATTATATTGAGCTTGACAATGAAATTTGTATATCAAGCTTGAATACAGATTACGATATTATTGAGCATTATAGCTTCTGAAGACATCGACTGATGATTAGTCCAAATATTAAAAAATTATTAAAAACTACATTTTTGAATTTAAAAATTTTCTCCCAATAAATTTATTTTTATGCTGGTATTTGTGAAGAACTCCTGGCCCAAATATTAAAAATTCAACAACACCTCATACGTAAATTTAAAATTAAATTTTTAGATTTAACAATTTCATCATTAGGCCTTTTCTTTTGTAAGCATGTCGCAAAAGAACAAATGATATAAGCATTACTTGCGATGGCAACTCTGGACAAAATGGAAATTTTGTTAGGCTTATATATGTAAAATATGTAATAAAATTTAAAATATCGAAAATGAATAATAATTCTTTGTAATTATTAGTAAGAATATTTTTTATTACATGATTGTAAATAAAATATGAATTTTCATGCCTTTTAATAGTAAAATAATAAATAGAAAAACTAACGTTTTTGTTACAAACAATGACAACACGAAATACGAATATCTTTCACAATAGATGAATTTTTAGTCTTGGCAACCATGCGATTTGAACTGCTTATTAGTTTAGCCAGCAGTGTTATTGTTTCATATGTTATTTTTAAAATAAGCAGTTGTTCTTTTGTGATATGCTTACAAAAGAAAAGACATATTTTTAATATTATTATTATATTGCAGTATATTGCAGTTAATTTAAACATTAATCCTGGTGTTTCAAAACAATTTCTGGCCCATGTGCTTCTATTATATATTTTTAGCAAAAGTGAAACACGGTCCGATGTATTTTTAACATGTTCTTTACTTCGCTTTATTAACTATACTAAAAATGAATAATAATTACAAAAGGAATATAGAATAATGACAGGCCAGAGTTGCCAGGCAATTAATATTTAAAAAGTACTTTACATAACAACACCCCCTCTTAAAGTGCTTTTATTTATGTATAAAATATGACTTTAATATTTCATTCCTAATTTCCGTAAGCAATTAACATGCTTTTCTGTAGTGAGTCCTTTGGTAAGGACGTCTGCGGGCATTTCTTCTGTTGGCATATATTTGATTTTAACAGTGCCGTCGTTAACCTTGCTGCGAATAAAGTGATAACGAATATCAATGTGCTTTGTCCGTGGATGATACCTGAAGCTTTCCGTTAATTTTTGAGCGCTTTGATTATCATTAAAGATTTCAATTGTCTTACTTGTAATGCCAACATCATCAAGGATTGCCTTTAGATATAACGCTTCTTTTGTGGCCTCAGATATGGCCATATATTCTGATTCAGTGCTTGAAAGCGCTACTGTACGTTGCTTTCGAGCTTCCCAACATATCGCTGCTCCTGATATAATGAACGCATACCCTGTATATGAACGTCTATCGTTTAAGTCAGCGCCCCAATCAGCGTCAACCAGACCATACAATTCTTCATTGTTTTTCTCATACAATAGACCATAGTTGCTTGTACCTTTAAGGTATCTTAGAATTCGTTTTGCTGCTTTCCAATGTTCCACGTTATAATTTGAATTGAACTGGCTAAGAAAGTTTACAGCAAACGCAATATCAGGTCGAGTTGTGACAGCTAAGTACATTAATGCTCCTATCAAGCTTTGATAGGGATACATCTTCATAACACCTTCATCAATTTTTGTTGGTTTCGTTAACTTAATGTTCAATTCTATGGGAGTCTTCACTGGTTTACAGTCTTTCATATTGAACTTTTCAATGATGCTTTTTGCATACTTCTCTTGTGAAAGAAAAACTTGATGCTTGCTTAAATTTTGATGAAACTCGATGCCAAGACAATTACTTACTATTCCCAAATCCTTCATTTCGAAATCATTCGCAAGTGCAGCCTTTATTTCTTTTATACGAAACTTATTATTGGACGCTATTAGTAAATCATCTACATATATTGTCATCAAAACAATGTCGTTGCCTTCTCGCTTAGTGAATACACAAGGATCCTGTTGTACTGCACTTAGACCCATATTCTGTAGTTTCTTTGTCAATTTCATGTACCATGATAGCCCAGACTGACGGAGTCCATAAAGAGCTTTCTTTAATAAACATACAGGTGACTTACTTGATTTAATCGCCTTTAACCAATGCTGCGCTGTTTCTTTAACTTTTCCACACAATATTGTTGAAGTTTTTCCCACTGGTTTTGATGAAACAACTTTGTTCAGGAATGGTATAAGATAATCGGGAATTTCCATGAAGACACTCTCTTCGAGCTCTCCATTTAGATATGCTGTAATGACATCCATCTGATGGATCTCCAAATCCATTTTTGCTGCCAGTGCCGCAAGTAGTCTTATAGATGTTGAACGAGCGACTGGAGAAAACGTATCATGAAAGTCTTCACCTGGTCGTTGTGCAAAACCCTTCGCTACTAATCGTACTTTCTGTTTTCCGTCATCTTTAGTTCGAAGCACGAATCTATTCCCAATAACTTTTCGTGATTTCGGTCTTTCGACCACTTCCCATGTTTTATTCTTTAGTTGTGCCACCATTTCGTCTTCTAGCGCTTTTGACCAGGAATTTGTTTCATCGCTTTCAAGTGCCTCCAAAATCGTTACTGGAGTTTGATATGTAGTGAGAAACGCCATTTCACAATCTTCAAAAACGTTGTTGTCAGGTTCACCATCTGAATGGTTTTTATCAGTAATTTTTCTTACTGAACTTGTATTTTCGTCTTCGTTGGATGATTCTTCACCATTCCGATTTGACGTGTAATATTCTTTTCGAGGCCTACCGCGTGAATTTGTGCGAATAAGTCTCGGACGACCTCTTCTACGAATGGAGTTTTCTTCTCGCGTATCTGTATTTTCTACAATTTTCGGATTGACCGACGGTTTCTGATTTTCAGAATTTTCGAACGCAATATCGATATAATCATTTGTTTGGCAGTCGTTTTCATTGTTAATATAAATGTTTTCGTATTTATTATGATAGATATTTTTGTTTACAAACACGACATCACGACTTATTGTTATATTTCGTTTTGTAGGTGACCATAGCCGATAGGCTTTCGCTTCGTTTGAATATCCAACAAACATGTAAGGTTCTGACTTAGAATCGAATTTATCTCTAGTCTTATCCTTTTTTAGGACATATGCTTTAGAGCCAAATACTTGAAAATGTACAATAGTTGGCATTTTACCAGTCCACAACTTGTGCGGTACTACACCGTTCAATGCTTTTGTAGGACACCTATTTCGAATATAGCACGCTGTATTTATGGCCTCTGCCCAAAAATTTGGCGGAACTTCAGCTTGTTTCATCATGCAACGGGCCATTTCAACTAGAGTTCTGTTTTTACGTTCAGCAATACCATTTTGCTCCGGCGTATATGGAGCAGTTAAGCGTCTTTGTATACCAAATTTCCTCAAGAATAAATTAAATTCAGAATTAACGTATTCTCTACCATTGTCTGATTGTAAAGCCTTAATTCGTTTACCCGTTAATGTTTCTACTGCTCTTTTGTATTGCTTAAATACATTTAATACATCGGATTTTTGTTTTATAAAATATACATGACAATAGCGTGATTTGTCATCAATAAATGTTACGAAATATTTTGCATCCGAATTTGATGCTGTTCTCATTGGTCCGCACACATCACTATGCACGATCTCTAATAAATCACTTGTTCTAGTTTCTTTACTCTTAGGAAATGATTTTTGTGTTTGTTTTTCACTAATACAAATTTCGCAAGTCGGAAGTTTTTGTTTAGGATTTAATTTTAATCCGTGTACTAGGTTATTACTAGCCAATTTTTTAAGATCGTTTTCATTTATGTGGCCCATTTTCTGGTGCCACTTTTCAATGTCACATTTTTCTTCAGCAACTTGTGCAAAATGATTTTTATTTTCAACAATAAAAAGATTTCCACATCTTTTCGCTCGAGTTATAACCTTCTGATATTTGTCCAATACGATTGCATCTGAAGGGCGAAAATGCACTTCATATCCGCTGTCCACTATTTTTGATACAGAAAGTAGACTTGTACGCAAGTCCTCGACATATAGAACTTCTTTAAGATCAATGTTATTATCACGACCGTATACGTCTACAGTTATTTTCATTTTACCGACGCCGTTTATATTTGTTGTGTTGTCGTTTGCTAAGTTAAGCACTTTATTCGATTTTTGAAAGTCTGTAAAATATTCACGGTTTGCACTTAAATGGGCAGTACATCCACTATCTAGGCACCAATAATTTTCTTTTATTGAGCTAATAAATGCATCTTCAACATGATAGCTAAAATTATTGTTTACAGATTTTTCCGAATTTTTCAATTGCGTGTTATTTTCAGCTTTTGCTTTATTTTTACATTCACGTGCAAAATGTCCGATTTTGCCACAATTAAAACATTGTTTGTTTCGTTTAGAATCACTGTATCGTTTGTTTTTGTTTTGCGTTTCGGCTTTTATTTCGATTTATGTATAGAGAGTTTTCATCACTATGTCTGTCTTCTTTTGTCCTTTGCGATTCAGCTTCTTCTAATATTTTCACTCGAAGTATGTCTGGCTTTGGCAGCTCGTCGCGCGTTTCTAACGCGCACCTGAAAGTATTAAAAGAGTCGGGTAGGCTATATAGGAGCAGTATGGCCAGAAGCTCATCCCCGATGGTGACGTCGATTTCCTTTAATTTCACCACGGCTTCAAAAAAATCGTTGAGGTGCTCTCTAACCTTTTCACCCTCCTTCATGCGCGAAAGTGCAACCTTTTTCAGCAACGTCGCCTTGCGCGCAGGCCCTTTTGATGAATATGTGGCTTGTAGTTTCATCCACATTTCGTTTGAATTTGTGCATTCTGCAATTAATCTTAATTCTGATGCACTTACTGATAACATTATATCAGCACACGCTTTCTGATCAAAGCTGATCCATTTTGCAGCCGCTTCGCCCGTTGGACACGACGCAGTACCTTCGACATATGACCATAAATCGTTTTTTATGAGAATAGCTTTCATTTGTAATTTCCATGTATCGTAGTTTTCCGCGTTAAGCGGTTCAACTCGAATCACCGTTCCCGACATTTGTATACACGTATTAAATCTACTTTTTATGTGCACGTGCTTTTTACTTCGCAGTGGAAGCGTGCTGGGCCCATAACCTATTATATATTTTTAGCAAAAGTGAAACACGGTCCAATGTATTTTTAACATGTTCTTTACTTCGCTTTATTAACTATACTAAAAATGAATAATAATTACAAAAGGAATATAGAATAATGACAGGCCAGAGTTGCCAGGCAATTAATATTTAAAAAGTACTTTACATAACAACAGCTTCAATTTTGGGGCCCGTTATTTTACGCTATGTTTAGGTCATAGTAGCATCCGGACCACAAGAGGCGAGGCTCATTTAAATTCTAGTCCCTACTTTAATTTGAATTATAAAAGATTTTTTAATTCATTTATTTCTATTTAAGTTTTCTTGATTAAAAACAGTTAAACATTTGTTTTCCATTTTCTTAAAGGACCTACATTTTAATGCAAATAACAATATTAATACTAGAAAATTAAACAATAATATTGATCATTTTTATAAAAAAAATATTAATCGTTTTCAATAAAAACAAAACTAATCGTTTTTAATAAAAACAATATTAATCGTTTTTAATAAAAACATTAATAATCGTTTTCAATAACAACAATATTAATCGTTTTAAATAAAATCAATTTTTAAATAAAACAACAACTTTTATCATTATTACCATTTTTTAAAATTCTTACCTTCGTAACGTATAGAAATAAATAAAAAAAATTATATTTACAATTTCGTTTTTGTTATTTATTGAAAAAAAAACATTCCACTCCACATTTTCGCCCTTATAATTTTTTGTTTTTTTTTTTGTTTTGTATATCATTTTAAACATAATAAAATTTATAAGATAACTGTTCCAAAATGGCTTTCTCTGCATACAAAATTTGTATACCTAGAACTTATGACTAAAAGTAGTTACTTTACTGTTAAATTGTATTAATTAGTTTATATTATATATACCGATTTTACCTAAAAGTACATACAATAATGAATATTTTATATTTGGATTGTTCTTTTACTTTTAAATTTAATTGTATCTAATATTGATTCGTTCTCATAATAATTTGTTGCAATATTTAATTTTAATAAATTAATGAAAAAATGCTTTGCTTTGTATTTGAAAATGTTCTTTGAATGCGTATATTTTTTGGTTTATTTGTATTTTCAATGCATGAATTTTTTATAATACAACACGGATTCTTACGTGCAAAATCTGGAGACAAATTATGCTTACGATTTTATTTTATATTTTTAATAAAAATGTTTTTTTCTTTCTTTTAATTTAAATTTGCAATGTATTTATATTTTACATATATAATTTTGTATGATCTTTATGAGTGAATCGGTGTATTTACTTATATAATAACAAGTTTTCAATGCATATTTTTTTTGTAATAATTAAAACTAATTTAATTATTTTAGAGTTTAAGTTAAACATTTTATAATTTTCTTTTTATGTAAAATTATTTAAATATTTATTTAGCTTTGACTAACTTTGCGGCTGTAACTAGGATTGCTTTTACTTAAATATAATTCTTTCTATACAATTGCTAAAATTATTACATATATATGTAAATATATTTTTTTAACCTAGAAGTTTCTCATAATTTTATAATTTTTTTTTTAAATAAATTATATTTACTTGTATTTTTTTAAATATAAAATTTAAGTTTTGTACACATTGATGAACAGAAAAATACAAAAGAGTGTGGCGACAGCTTAAAAACAATAATAATAATTTAATTTTTTTTATATAAAGAATAAATTGTGTTAAAAGAAATATTAACAAAAAAAAAGTTCTTTTAAATAATAAAACTATACAAATTTTTTATTGTTTTTATTTTTTCTGATTGCTGTCCTTAGGCAAACATATACAGACTGAGTTGTAAATGATTGCTGCTTGCTTGAACTTTTACAAAAACTTTGTTTTTCTTTTGAATTGTATATAAAATTATAATAGAAAAATTTATAGCATAATTTTTTATATAAATTTATTTCCTAGATTTTTTTGTAGCAGCGGCGTAATATTATTTTTGTATTTTTCGCTGCGTTAGTGTTGCAGGTAATTCGCCGCGTAGTTTAGAGCTGCCGTTGCTTGTGTTGTGTCCATTCGCCACCGTGCTGCCATTTTTGTATGCGCTACCATTCATATTGGTAGAGTTGCCATTTGCCTGTTTGTAGCCATTCTTTAAGCCATTGACTTTGCCATTTGCATGTCCATTAGCATGACCATTGGCTGTGCTTGTTTGCTGTGCTTGTTGATCATCAATAATCATGCACATACCATTCAGGGGTCCATAACCATTCGATTTAATTGGCTTGCTATCGCTATCACAGCCTTTTTCACGACGCTGCAAGAGGAACATGAAGAAGTTCTTGTATTCCTTTAATTTTTTCGTGTAATAACACACACAAAAGCATAAAACGAACGATGATCGTCACCACAGCACAGGTGCAAGACATAATAACAACACAAAGGTGACGTATGGAAAAACATGTGAAGCAGGAAAATGCGGATGCGTTTGATTGGTAATGAAAGCATTGATTTGTGGATTATTCAATTGAATTGAAGAATTGATTGAATAATTGAATAATCAATATTTGTTGTTGTGTATGCATAGTTTGTTATATAAAAATAGTTTCAACGTTGCACATATTGATTTATTGATTGATGCATATTAAGCCAGGCAATAATTATTACATAAAAAGAAATACAATTATTAATTAAATATTTTTTGGTTATAAATAAAATTTTAATATATTATGCTGTTAATAAAATAAAAAAAATAAAAGAAATGGTAACATTGGATATTATATGGATATTATAGTAAATCACAAAATATGTTGATCGGACAAAATATGCTGCTTGAAAAGAAAGAGGAGTCAAAGAGGAGTGGACCTTTTAAAAGTGAGATTGGATTAGAGGATGAATGAGATTTAATTTAAAGTCAACCAGAATGAAGGCGGAGAAGCCTAGTCAATTCTGTGGGAGGGTTCAAAGATCGATTAGCTTCTACTTTGTGTAATTGTTGGCGTAGGAAAACAGATCAGTAACATTGTAGGGGGTAAAATTGTAGTTGGAGCACATATTTAGAATTGATACATATATGCGTGAAGAATAACTGTTTAGCATATGATCATATCCTGATCTCAATTAAGTTAAAGCAGATCTTTCTGCACGAGAAAAGTATCATTCTACCTGGGAGGTATTAGGCGGGGGCTTATTAAGAATTTTGTTGCAGTACAATAATAGTTTCGTAGAGGATACTGCATCTGCATGGAGAGCTTATAAAATTTAGCGGCTTAAATAAAATAGTTACGGCTAGAAAGGTTGTTGTTTCAATCTTAAAGAAAGGTTCAATACCTACTGGTTGAAAATGACATTTGTTAGATATATTGGTCTTTGACAGGTTAAAAATATTATAAATAAATTATTTGAAATAAAATCATTTTTGGAAAAGTTATTAAAGTTTTGATTGTTTCTCTGCAATAGTGAAATATAGTAGTACATTTTTTTTAATGAATTAATTAGTTTAATTAAATTAATTAAAAATAAATTACTTAACTTCTAAAATATTTGAAATATTTTAGTCATTTCCGCTGATAAAAGCTAGAGGAATTGTTGAAGATGATTCGCAAAAAAATATTTCACAAAAAAAACAGTTAAATATAAATTGGAAACTCTCAAAATGTGCTTCTCTTAAATAAGCAGCCGCTTCTCTTAATAAAAGGCCGCTTTGTGCTCAAATAGAAGTGTGCGCAAGTTTTGTGGAGTTTTTTTATATTAATTTTAATTTGATAAAAAAAAACGGTATACATCACTGAGTGATATGAGGAAAGCTGCTGAAGAGTATGCTGCGCAGATTTGATTTGATAGCTTTCCGAGTGAAATGATGTAATATTCAATAAAGCCACAGATGAAGTATGAAGTAACTTTCACTTGTCTTATATTACCTTTTTTTTGGTTTTCTATTTTATTTTTTTATTTATTTAATTTGTTTTTGTGTTAATGCACTCGCTTAACACAATGAGCGCTGCGCGCATGCGCCGGTCCTGCTTTAATAGACAGGCGAACAAATGAATAGACAGACAAATGTACTATTGGTAAGTTAAAACTGTGTTTATGTTAGTTGAACATAACCACACACACGAGCATTTATTGCTTGAGAAGACTCACCTAGTTACCTTAATACCGCATGAATGTTGCGCGGGCAGGGAGACTATGGCGAAATCACGTTAATGAATTTGGTTCACAGAAGAAAAAAAATTATTTTTTAATAAAATGAAATAAAAGTGTGCAATAATCCAACGAATTACATGAGCTTTCTGGGTTATTGCAGTGTTGTTGTTGGTAGCTTTGGGTGTTGCACAGCAGTGCGGTAGGCAGACAGGCAGGTAATCATTAATATATTTACTTTATTTGTTATGTTTGAAGAGTGGGGCTTATCAACAAGTCAGCATAAAAAATGGCTCATATCGATGACATAAGATGCTCTCAACTTTTTGGCAATTAAATATGCAATAAACAATGGTATTATTGTCATTGTTGTTGTTGTGGTTTGGTTGAGAATTTTTTTTAGTGGCTATCTGTCGTTAGGTGGGTAAACTCATTTCATAAACTTATTTTCATTATCATGGACGGATGGGACGAAATGAACAACGAGTGACAGAAGGTTGAACAATGAAAGAGTGTGACTGACTAAGAGTGTGACTGACGTTGTTCCCATTGTTTTATTGGTGATGTCTTTTTGTTTTATTTTTTCTTGTCACAACGTGGGAATTTCGTGGCTTAAATATTTTAGCTTTAATTTATTTTTTTTTTTTGATTTCGATTTTGGTATCTGGTATCTTTTGTTTTCAATTGAGATTACAAGATTTCTTGACGCAATGTGTCGATTTGTTTGCTTTGGCGATAATTTGTTGTTTTGTGGTTGTTAAAATATGGCTGGAAGCATTTTTGAAGGCTGTTTGCAATCTATTGGTATTATTAATATGCAAACAAAATTTTTTTTTTTTTTGTAATATTTTAAGCATTTAAATTGCAATAGTAAATACAAGTTTTCAATTGACGTGAACATTATATGATGAAGCACATTTCACCTACGTTGAGTTTGCTAGAAAAGGTATTTTAAGAATACTGAATCACGTAAGGTCGTGAAAAAAACATGTGAAATTTTCTAGTTTGCAGTCATACAAAATAGAAATGGGAATTTCATTAGAATCTGATAAACAAATATTTAATTTATCAATCATCAGTAGGTTTTACGTAAGAAATTATATTAATCATAGGTAAGAACTGAATGGACGTATGGATAACAATCCTATAAGGTATGAATTAGCAATTATTATGCCTTTATAATCAAAAACCTCTCGACATTAATTACTAAAGTAACTAAATCAGACATACAAAATGTTCTGATTTCTAAATGGACCCTTTTTTTTTATAAATGTACCTTTCACACAAATACTTATCTTAAAAATCCGTATTTAGTTTAAAAAAATTACAATAATAGAATAAGATAAAACAATAGAATAAGATAAAATCTGAAAATTAAATTAACATTTAGTAAATAAATGTTGTAATGATAAATAGCTACCTTTGTGTTGCTATCGAAAAGGAATATGCGAAAATGGGCTTAGCGGCGAATAAGGGCAAATCTAAGTATATGTCGGATATTGGTAGAAATGTTTGTCGCTTGGACGCCGAGCTGGTATTTGGTGACTGTACTTTCAAAACTCACACGGATTTCATCTATCTTGACAACGCCGTAACAAACAACAATGATGTCAACCTAAAAATCAGACGAAGAATCACCATTGTCAATAGGTGCTTAGTAGGTAATTAGGATGTAGAGCTCTCTTTCGATAAACAAAGCCTACGCTCCATCGAAAAAGGCGCTCGGAGGGGTAGTTGGAGGAAGAAAGTGTAAAGGTTTACTCCTTGGAATGATCAAGTTGAGGAAACACTAGCCGCGTTAGATTACGAGTCTACAAAGATACGAATGCAGTAGAGGCGCTTTGAAAGACATTCTGCGGTAACGGCTTCTTGTGGCCATTTAAGTAAGCAAATATGGAAGTAAATGCTATTTTTTAAGTTCCGGCTTTAATTGTCGTATGGCAATTGTAATACAATTTGTAAAAATCTACTAAGCATAGAGATATACTCCTCTAATTTGTTAGAATTCAATTAATTATTATTATTTTTATTTTAATAACGAATAACTTTAAAAAAAATTGTTAAAATTAATTTTATATAATAACAGATAAGTATAACAATGAAAAACAGAAACAACATAAGATGACAGCATACATATGACGTGTTACGTGATACATACCGTGCGACGACCCTTGTAAGCTGCCTTATAGAATTCATTAAATAGGAAGAAGAACATAACTGCATGCATACCGATCCACCAGACGAAAGCCTTTGGATAATTGCAATCGATAAAAAGCAATTGGAAGGCGTGTACCATAATCAAAATAAATTGAACCTAGGGAAAATAAATTTAAATTATATTTCTTATTGCATATATAAATTAAAATCTATTTTATATACTTACCATTTGGAAAGTGGTCAAATACTTTTTCCACCACAAATATTTCTGATATTGTGGTCCCATGGCCGAGAACATATAGTACGTGTACATAACAATGTGTACAAATGTATTAAGCAGACCAAAGAATGTACTATGACCACCTTAAGCGTTTAATTAAAAGATTATTATTATAGTGTAATCAATTAAGGATTATAGTGTTTGTTAATAGTGTTATTTTACCTGGTGTGAATTTAACGCCAAACCATACCGACATAGGCATGCAACCATGATGAATTACATGAAGCGTTGTGACTTGACTTGTCTTTTTTCTCAAAACAAAGAAAATCTTTAAATAATAAGAAAAATAAAGTTATTCATTTTTACCTATCATAATCATATAATAATTTAACACATATTAACTTATAAGGTGCCATAAATATCGTCATGCAAAAAGTATTTAAAAAGTAACAAATATATACATTTAGAAGTAAATGTAGATTTTTGTTAAATCTAGAAAATTTATTTAGATATGCTAAAAAACAAAACTCTGAAGTTTATTGAACTTGTTTAAAAATTTCTGACTTATTTTGCATACATTATATTAATATTGTCTCAAAATTTGCACACCTTTTAGCTTATTAAGTCTATCTTTTAAAAATGTTTTGCAATAAATTATTCAAATGCAAATACGTATGTAAATAAAATTCTTTGTTTCTAGACACAAGTTCAAGGCAGAAAATATTTATATATTAACCTGAATTTAACAAACTCATAAACTTATTCCATATAATAAATTAGATGCTTAATAAGATTTACATTTAATAGTATGATTTGAAGATACAGGTGTAGCTATCGAATTTCAGATGCAAATGCTTTTTTGTTTTGTTGAAAACTATATATAATATATAAGATATCTAAATTAGGTTTCTTCATCGTTTCCATAATATATTAACCAATTCTATTTCGGAATAACGTGAATGAAATTAATAATCAAAACATCAGAAAACGAATAGAATGAAGTTCTAAAACAGAATCTTTTGAACAAGGATACAAGACCCATGGTTTAGGTTTCTTCACAGAGTTCATAAAGTATTAACTATCAGATGGTATAATATTAGATTACTAAATAGTAAGCCGATATTTATAAAAGTGTTTTGTTAATATATTCTTTTTTCTCGGTATAAAATAATACTACATATGATATCTCAAAGCTTGTATTGAGTCGAGAATGGATTTTTTATTAAATTATGGATAATTTATTTAAGCCTCTTGCAAAAGAAAAACGTTAATTTGTGGATTAGAATAAATTGAGAAAAACGTTGGTATATAAGATACAGAAATAGAGATATATAATATATGTAAAATAGAGATCGTGTATAATTTATATATACGAGTATACACACATATGTACAGATATACATTTATATGCATCTCTTTCCTGTTGGAAATGATAACTACCGCTTGGTCGACGTAGTTAACAAGTCGCATCTGGTCATATCTTTGTTCAACTTTAAATATTTGCATATAATCGTTAACTCCACATGATATAGGTTTTTATTATATTAAATTTATTGCAGATTACTTAACAAAAATTATTTGAAGATGAAAGGTTTCTTGAAGAAACCTTCAAACATGCTTCTAAATTTATGAGCTATATTTAAATATATACTAATCAAGCTGACTTTTAGGATACTGGTTGCTGTGTATAAATTATGTTTAAGTACCAACTTTGAGGTACATAACATACATCATAAAATAAAAATTTTTTTTTGGTAAAAGCAATTGTCTGAATCTGAAGTTTATTTAGCAGCTATATCTATAAATTTAAATATATATGAATTTATTTAAAATTTTTTTATTAATAATCGTATCTGTTGTCATTCATTTTAAATGGCAGTTATAGGATATAGTACTTCGATTTCTGTTAATCTGACAAATGAGCAAGTTCTACTCCCAAATTACTCAAATTGAGAAATAAATTGAACTGAAAAAAAAGACGCATATAGCTAAATAAACTGAACAAGAATATATATACTTTATGGGGTCTGTGACATTTGCTTCAAAAAGAAATTCTTGTCAAACGAAAATATACAATTTTAACCTTTATTACGCGAAAATGTTATAAAAATATATAGCTTATAGTTTCAAATTCAAAATTGTACTAAACTATTTAAAAATTTTATTTTTTTGTAAATTATTTCATACTTTTACTTTTACTTTTGACTTATAGATTGATTACTTAAAAAACTATTTAAATTTTATATTAAAATTCATACTTACTGTGTCCAAGAATTCAGTAAACTTAGAGAAGTAGTACCACCAACAGGCATGAACCATCTATTTTCAGCAGCGATAAGTATATAAAATTACATATTAATATACAGGAAATATTTTAAAAAATAGTAAATTTATAAAAGCAGAAATAAACGAAATTGTTACATTTTATATTAATACCATTATTAAGTATTATATATATAATATTATGTGATATATAATATTATGTGCTCATATGTATTTTTAAAAATAAACTTTATATG
>NC_051847.1:172123390-172204984 GCF_002237135.1 Teleopsis dalmanni
TAGTACGGTTTTGCTGACATTCGCTGACAAATATTAAAAATCACTTTTTGAATAAATTGAACATTACTTCTTGTATAAATTCTTTAAATTTGTAAAGTCTTATTTAAAAATCGTCTTATAGATATAAGTAATCCAAATCAATTTCCAAGAAGGTATGGTAAAATAGGTGAACTTCAATAAAATACATTAATGTTAGTAGTTTTGTAGAAGAGTTAAAGGTATAATCACATTTCAAACTAATATAATTTATTTACTTCCAAATAAAATTAATTTAAGAATGTTGAAACATTTTAGTGACAAACCATTTTTTATAAATTTTAATACAAGTAACTAAAAATTTATATCTTTCTACTCTTTTCACTACAATTTAATTTCAATATTGATTTATTATGCACATATTTAAGTGCTTTTAGCCGCTTTTGCCTTTATTTTTTTTGGGATACTCTGACATGTGAGTGGCGCGGAACTTGAGATATTTCTGCAAAGGAATTTCATTTCCCAGAACTCCCACTTCAAAATATTTACATATGCACGCTTGCAGAGGCTTATTAGTTGAAGGGATGCTAAAGGACTTCGTAAAAAATAATTAAATATTGTTAACAGATTAGAGATTAGTAAGGTTTGTCTTAAAAAATCAAGTAACATATTTCTGAATACTGATGAGGATTGACTGATGAGGATTGACTTTCTGTGCTAATTTTATTAATTTTTATTTTGCATTAATATGCGTTTACAAAAATGTTACTCATTTACTGTTTAAAGTGTCCTGAAAGCAGCATGCAGTTCAGTGACACATTCTTAAGGATACTCAAGACAAAGTGTTATTGTTGCCATGTCAAATTACACTTCTGCTTAAAATGAAATGTGCTACGAATTTTAATGAAGCGTTTCTTACGCCAAAGTTGAAATGCTGAACTGTGAACTGGCAATAGTTATGGACATAAATTTAAAAAAAAAATTTATTGACACTCTACACACTTTTCACTGAGAATAATTAATCAATTTCTGTATGTTTCAACAATATTATACAGTTAATATGAAGATTTCTCAACAAAAGAAGGTATTTATAGCACAAATGAAAATATTTTTTATGTGAAATATTAGCTTGTAATTCATTTATATTTAAATCTAAATCAAATAATTTAATTTTAAAAATGAAGACTATATATTTATGAATATATTTATATTTATAAAGAATACATTTATGAAGAATATATTCACAAATGTAGAGTTATCCATGGTCCTGATCCTGATTTAACACTACTATTTTAAAGAGATGTGTCAAATTGAACTATCAATCAAAGTATCATGTATTGCTTAAGGCATGTAATTTTATTATAATAAGGATCATTTAATAACCACTGAATATGCTAATGGTTACAATTTTTCTTATTGTTTTTCGTTTAGTGGATGTGAAAACAATTAAAATTACTAACCGGATCTGGGCCAGTAAAAACCGTCAAAAGTTCTTAAGTAACAGACTAAAGACTATTATATTCACAAAACCAATGCATCAGTGTATGGTGTGGTATTTGGTCTGAAGTTATAAAAGTAAGTTGAGACACAAAACGTTAATTTTGATATTTTGGTTTAAAATTAAAAATATAGAAGTGGAAGTCATCTGGTTTAAACAGAACGGCGTAATAAGCTACATGCTACACAATACTTGTCTTCACATTGTTACGACAGAATTTTCGTGGACATGTAATCTCTTTTATTTGGTTATTTGCATTGGTCATTAAAATCGTTTTTAAAGAATCGTATATTGCCCATATATTCATAGACTTTCATAATGGGATATTATTATTTTGTCAGATTGATTGTCAGATTTGGACATTTGCACAGAAAATGTTCTGATGCCTTTGTTAACTTCATCTTTATAGTTAAAAGTATTCTGGTTACGCCTAATTTTTGTTATGTATTTTGTCAAATATTTTGTCATTATTGTCATGACAACCCAACGCAGAGAAACCTTTGTACTTACTATATTAAAATGCTTTCGTGACATTAGGATTAGGATTAGGATTTATTGCAATCCACTGTTGTCTTCCGGTTGAGCTTATAGTATATGGTTTGCTAGGATATTGGGATGTTTTACATTTGGGCACAAATCTATTCCAATTTTACAAGTACAAAGATTTTGTGTTGGTTACTCATTGATCTCAGTTGAGTTTTTCATGGGTTAACAAGTTTTAATATTCTATAATGGTTAATCAGAATAAGGACAGCAGTTTTACTATTCAAAAAATTTTTCAATTGTTTAATTAAGTAGGTGCTTTTCTGAAATTAATTAATAACTCTCATTGATAACATAGACTTCGTTTAGGAACATTTGACCAGCTCGAAGAAATTTTCAGCGCTCTTTCCTGTATACAACTTGTATTCAATTCTTTACTAATACTAGATATGATAATACTATTTTTTTTATTTTTGTCTTTTAATCAAAAATTTTATTTTTGATTTTTAATTCAAGAAATTTACTAACCCAAGAGAAATGTTTAAACGGGTTGAGTTAGTATTTTTGACCAGGTTACATGATAGGGTAGTACCACTTATCAGGCCTAGGTTTCCAGTATCACGCCAGTCACCTATTAGGTCTGGGTTTCCATCACCGGTATCTTGCAGTCCAAGTTTAGATATTGAGTTTCAATATATACATACATTGTGACCGAAAAGCTTTCGGAAATTCTCATTTAAAATTCGCGCGCTGTATATTTTTCGATATTTTAAGTTTATGTAGTTTGGCAGCACTGTCCTTAATTACTATGCAAAAAATGAGCGCGATCTGTCAGGACAGTTCGTTTACGGCAGCTGTTGAAACCAGTTCACCTCAGTAGTGCGTTGCGAAAAAAACAATGGAAAAAAATATTGAACAAAGAGTTTGCATCAAATTTTGTTTTTCGAACGAAATTTCGTGTGCAGAATCGTTGCGAATGCTACAAAAGGCTTATGGGGAATCAGTTTTATCGAAAACTCAAGTTTATGAGTGGTACAAAGCCTTTCAGGACTGTCGTACGACCGTCGAAGACATGCCGCGTTCTGGACGACCTTCGACCTCTACCACCGACGAAAACATTGAAAAGGCAAAGGAAATCGTGTTCAAAAATCCTCATGTGAGTGTTAGAGAGATAGCACGAGAGCTAGGCATCGGTCGTGAGATGGCTCGTTTGATTTTGGTGGACAATTTGTGTATGCGACGTGTCAACGCCCGGCTTGTTCCGATTCACCTCAATTTGTTCAACATTATCAACGATTTTAAGGCCAAACATTCAATAAATACCATCGAACAGCCACCGTATTCACCTGATCTTGCACCGTGTGACTTTTTCCTGTTTCCCAACCTCAAATTACCACTCAGAGGAACGCGTTTTGAATCCATAGAAGACGTAAAACAGAATTCGCAGAGGGAACTCAAAGCCATACCGGAAAGCGCCTATAAAAAATGTTTTGATGATTGGAAGAAACGTTTGCATTTGTGTATCGCTTCTAATGGAGCATATTTTGAAGGAGATAAAATAAATATTGATGAAGATTAAGAATTTTGCGTTTTATTTATTTATTTCCGGAAACTTTTCGGTCACAATGTATGTCTTAAATAAATTTTTTTTACTCAGTTGTTTTCAAATACTCAATATATTTTAAATTTAATATATTCTAACTAAATTTTTAGTGTTAGGAGGTTCTTAATTAGTGAAAATGGCATTTATGTTACAATCATATTTTTAAACTGAACTGCACTTTTAAGTTTTAACGACTGCAATTATTATTTTTTCTTTAATTTTTTCTTTAAAAAATTTCACAACCTTGAACACTTAAAAGGAAACCTCTAAACAATTTACAGAATTTTATTTTCAGTTTAATATTTACCAATTGAAAAAATATGTTGCATACTTTTCGACGTCACAAGCTTATAAGCTTGTAATCAAGATTTTTTCTTCGAAGGCGACAATATGTTTGTGTATTCTTTCGTTCTTTGGAATTTTTGTCCACATTTTTTTAAATTTTTTCGAATTAAAGAAAAAAATATTGCACAAATGTGTCAAAATAAACAAATTCTGGTGTTGAAATTCCAAACGAAATTGTGCACACCGGAATTTTTTATACTTCAACTCATCTTCAAATAACAAGGACACTAGACATAAGCGGCGTGCCGGTGATGCTGCTCCTTGCGGTTAAATAAATATGCTCATCCTGCTTTTCAGAGTCTCATTAAATCTTGAAAGTTTGAATGAAGTAAAAATTTTGTTCAATAATCGAAAAAACAGTTTTTTAAAATCACCAATTGCAATATGAATTGCAAAAATGTCAAGTTTAATCAACAAAAAATAAAATACATAAAGTAAAATAAATGAAAACCAGTAAAAAAATCTTATCATTTAAATTAATTGGAATATTCTTATGTCATTTTTACTCATAACAGTTTCATTATCATAGAAATGAGTAAAGGTGAATTTTAATTTTAATTTTTCGCCCAATTCGTAATATAACTTTTATGTTCTTTAATATTTAACGCAGAAGAACTCTCGCTGCAATTTAATTATTATCTCTACCAGGGTGGAAAGGATATTCTGCAAGAGTTGCATTTTTGCGTAAACTGCTTCTGAGATTGTTCTTTGGGAGAGCTTCAAGTTGAACTCATAAAAATTATAACATAACCATAAACTTTATTGTTTTATGAAATAAAATTTAAATTAATTCGAAGTCAAAAAACTTTAATTAAATATTTAAGTTAAAGATATACTCGTTCCATATGTGTATGTAATTCTTTAGTGACTATTTAAAAATGTTTAATTCAAGCATTTGTTTTTTATTATTTCATGTTTTTAGTGCATTTATTTAGTACTTTTTTATCATATTTTTTTATTCAATATTTTTAGTGCAGTTAGAAGTTTGTTTTTAAATCGTATTTCATTGAAACAAAACAATATTTACAAATATTCTTAGATAGATGGAATTATTTAATAAAATAATAATTTAAGTAAATAATTTTAAGCATTTCATAGAAAACTACTAATTGTTGTCCATGACTTTTAAAATATTTGTAACGCAGCTAATGGAATTTAACCCTTAACAAAGGCTAAAAATATTCAAGTTAGTGAATTGTATCAAAGTTTTAGTTAAGCCATGGCTAACTTTTTATCGGATAGAAAATAATTTTACAATGAACTTTCGATAGTTAAAATAGTCATTATAAAAAATTATTGTAAATTCGCTATCAAAAGTTTTTCTTAATAAAATTTATATATTTATGAAACATTAGTAACACATAACAAAAACAATCTAATTCTTTTATTTTTTGTATATATTTTTTAACTTAATAACTCTACAGTTTGGCAGCATCGCCACATAATATATGATTAGATGATATTCTTTTTCAGTTAAAATAACATCACTTCCATAGAGAGATGGTGAACTATAATACTACACGAGGGTGTTCCTCCTTGGCAAGTTGTGCCTGTATTATCATCTTAGTAAGATATGTCTTTGTGAATAGATGGAGTTGTTGTGTCGGCTTGGTAGGTAATAACACCACTACTCACATTCCTTGCGAGTGTTTGGCTTTTAGTTAGGCCAGGAGAAAACTGTTAGCTCATCACAAAATTAGGATGTTCTTAACAGCTGACTTTAAAGCTTTCATTCGAAATCATAGTTGTAGTGAGTTGTATATTGTATATTTTTTTTTGTGTTAAAATTTTGCCGACTAAGAAAAAATAGTTTGAAATTGCAATAACAATATGTAAGCAGACATCTGTACACAATTTATGCCCTAACAAATTAGAAAGATTTTATTGCTTTTATTAAGATATCCATTAGAGACGGTAGTCTTACAGTAATGTCTATAGGTTTGCTAAAATAAACACTATTGGTTAGGAAGTCATTCTGAAAGCACTGAGCATTTACTTCAATGACTTTTACCAGAGCTGTCAGGTGCATATGGAATATGCCTATATCTGATCTATTACTTTTCAGCGTTTGCAGACTTTAGAAAAATGCTTTCAAGATATTATTAGTTAGCTGACACCTCTCGTTGGAAAATATCATAGGCTTTATTAAAAGTTCAAAATAGTCACAAAATCTTTATAATTTTATTTATGGTATGAGCTTGTTTTATTATAACAAATATTCGCGTCATTCTTGAAATGCATTTGATGAGAAGTGAATCACATACGACAATTTCAATGATAGGATTGAGTAACAGGTAAGTGTTGCTATTTCAAAAGAATTTTGAAGTATAAATTAATACCAGTTGAGCGAGCCATAGATTTAAGTTTCTATTGCAAGAAATTAATGCGATTAAAGTAAGAATTTAAGAATAAGGAAAGGGATCTTTCATGAGGAAGAAATAACCAGTAGCCTTAACTGATTCCCAGGCATTTAATTAATATAAAAACTATTGTTGGTTTTTTTTTTTCATATGTTATACGAAGCAACGTGCCTTTTCGCAAGACAGGCAAGTCCACTGTTCCATTTATTTTACAGAAGTAGCATATGTTGATTTCTAAGAACCCATCATTTTGTATGCTTTATGTCACATATATTTTTTTAATAATTATATTTTAAACTGAATTAAAATATCTGCTCATTAAGTTTTATTTCTAATCATGACTAAAATCTATTTCTTAAATTTTGTCAATTGAAAACTACATTCCCACCATAGCTTAAAAGCTTTAAATAATTTTCATGGCCTTTTCATAATTAGAAATTTCTATTAAGTTCTATTTTATGATATTATTATTGCAAAGGATTACTTGAATGACTGGCTGACACTTGACAACAAAGTCCTAGCACTTTAACTCTATCGTCTGCACTGTCCTTCAAAAGTACAATATTTTAGAAATAATATTTTGTTTACTTAAGCATTTCTGTTCAACGTCACAGGTTTCGCCAACAATGACAAATACTGTCATTTTGGGGAGAGTCAAATCATCAACCATTCAACAAGAAATAAGCATCCGTTTAAGGATTTTATGGGATGTCATTTACTTGAGACGATTCTTGAAAGGAAGACAAAAAAAACCTTCAAAACTATACATGGACAAAGAGAGTGAAGCAATGAACGGAACACTTTTAAATTTTGCATATCATGTTAGTTTGTTTGTCGTTTATAGAATTGATTCGGGAACTGTGCTGGCATCTGTTGGTTTCATTTGAGTTATTCCAGCAGTGGCCCATGGAACATTTGTGCATTTTAAGTGCAGATGACTTTCGTTCAAATATTTCACAAGCACACCAAGATGAAGTTCTAGTTTTGATAACGCACACCGAAATCACTTAAGCGTTGATAAAATGAAGTACTGGTGACAAATGCCATTCCAGTTAAAAAATAAGTTAATAATATAAAAGTTAAGAAATAGCAAGTAAATATTTAGCAATGATGTGACTGGAATATTTTACGAATTGACAAAGAAATGAGGATTCCTCTTGCAACGTGACGGTTGCATTTAAAATGAAATAAAGTTTAAAAATGCAAACTTCATTTAAAGAGATAAAATTATAAAAACAAAAAATTATTTTATATAACTTTAAAAATTTTCCTAAAAAATACCAAGAAAAATAATAAAATTATTCGGTCCAAGTTCAACCATTTGAAACGGCAGCAATTTTTTTCGCTTGCACTAAATTCGAGTTTTGATGGCGTTGACGTTGACATTGATGAAGTTGTTTTAGGATGCGGTGGCAATAGCTCTTAGTTAAAATTTAACTGTCATTCTAAAATAAAAATATGAAACAACATCACATTTGTTGTATTTTCCCAAACAATATTTTTTAAATTTTTTTATTTCATTTAAATAACGTAACAACGAACAAATATTTCACATTTTTAAGTAAATCACATTTAAACTTTTTTTGGATATATGTTTTTTTTTTTGTTTTTATATATGAATTAAAACATTCACTTAAATAACTAATTAATTTCTATTACTCTTCACGCTATAGTGAGGGAGAACAGCAAAAACGCAGACCATCTTCTCACTGTAAATATCTTCTCACTGTAAATAGATTTGACTTCGGAGACAAATAATATCGTACTTTTGGAATCTATGACAATGATTTCGTAGAAGTACAAGATCACGCTTTGAGAAAACATTAAAGATAACATTCATCATAGCTTGAACTCGATGCAAACAAGATTCATATAAGAAAAATAATAATAAAAAAGAAAGTTAAGTATAAATACTCAAATATAATAATCTTATTAACCTATATTTAAAGTGGAAGAGATATTTAAAAAGAAGAAAAGTAAGAAGGAGATTGTGCCCATTAAATCGAAGCATCTTTGCAAAGGACAAGTAGAATAGAATTTCAACTTTAAAGTCCATTAAACAAAAGATTCTATTAACTAATATATTTAACTTTTTTTCTGTTACTAATAGAAGTATATAATATTTCTATTAGTTATATACAATAGAATATATTGTATATATACAAACGTATTGTATTACAGCTGTTATAAATAGTGTAATAACTAAAAATATAAGATTGATGGTTTAAAAAAAACATTATTATTATTATTTAATTAGTTTATGATAAGCGCTTATAGTTTTTTATATATAATAGTAACGTGTTATGTTAACTCTCACATATCGTTTAACAGCTAACTACACTTTTCTCTTGGCGTTTATGTTTAAAGGTTGCCAGACCTCTTAAGATAAAGTTCCTAAATATAATCATCAAAAATTGTCAAAATATTGAATATTGTAATAATTTAAATACAATTTATAATGATTAAATGAAACTAGTGTTGAGTTTAATTATTATTTAATTTTCAAATTAAAAGTTATTTTATTGATAAAATAGAAATACTATATATTACAATCGACGGGAAATGTTTATCATTATTATATAGAATAACTTTTTTCAAATGGTGACAATTTCAAACAATAAATTCAAATTATTAAAGTATCTAAAACGATTTGTATTGAAAAGTGACTTCCATTATATTATGGCAAGAAAAGAAAACACTGCTATATGAAAGAAAGTGGTGAATGAATGTGTCATTTTACTTGTAGAATTTGAATGTGTGAAAAGCGCAAATGCAGCTGTCATTCTATAGATCAAATATTTGATTTAAGAGAAATTGTGATAAAAAATAACCAAATACGGACAGTGGTAAGTTTAAATACTTAAGTTAAATTTTGAAAAGTATATTTTAATTACATAGATAAACTAATTTCAAGAATATTATATTAGAATATGCGTTACTTTATTTGAGACTTGGAAACATTTTAAGTTCTTAATGTTAGTGTAATTATCATATCATTAATTAATGAAAACAAATTTTAATTTGTTCAACACTTTTAACTATTTGACACGTTCAAATCCTTTTTACCATAATATGCAAAGATACAAGATTACAAAGATATTTAAAGTGGAGGCGTTGCAAAAACTTTTTATTGTAGTTACAATTTATTACGAATATGAGTGCAGCACATGTGGTTCAAACTTGCTGGACTCAATTTACTGTGAACCACATTCAACAGGTTGTAAATCACAAAAACTTTTTGCACACATGTCCATGCATTTATGGTGGCATTTTCGAAGGACTTTTCATTTTACTCATATTTGCTGCATTATTCAAACCGCTTGTCCTTTAACATTTCTCGGGTGTTGCAAATGGTAAGTGTAAGAGTCACTTCAACCATTAAGAATTTCTTTCGCTTTTAAAGGATTTGCAGTCGAGTGGAAATATTTGCACTTACCTACACCTAAACCTGTTCAAATTCAAAGGTTGGCAGCATATTTTGCCAATTGCTTAATAACACCATTAAGTGCAATGCACTACAATCGCGTTGCTTCCTAGAAGAATATGTGCTGGCACATTTTCTACTAAAATATATGCTTTTATGTACCAGATACTTTTGTTCACACGGTCTACAGTCATCGAAATGAAAACAATGACACGTGCAGTTATTCCACGATTGTTATAAATGTTGTCAGTGTCAAGCGGAAAGAATCTTTAAACAATCAAACTAATGTATCTATTCGATTACATTCATAAGCGGTACTTAATTGAACTCTTTTTTTGTTATTTCACAGTTATCAGTGGAACATTATTGAAAGTTTTGTGTAATAAAAATATTTATTTTTTACAAATTTATAAATGTTATCTAAATCTGAGGTTGTTAGGAATTAATATGAAGCTTAAGTATCGAGTGGTTGCCAAATTGTGGCTACGCAATATAACAATGAAAATGTCATTGATATATTGCTGAGAACAATAGATACCGAAAAAACTATGAATCAGATTCATTTGTATTATCAAATAAATTTTACATTTTCTTTTAATATCTATAAAGTATCATCGAACGTATTTTTTAGTTTTTTAAAAGTTTTTTTGCGATGAAATATGCATATGACTATATATATATCCAGACTACGGTGCGTGCTACTAGATGCAGAATAGCGTATTTCGTTCTGGAATTACTTAAATTTTCTATAAGTGGTAACTACATATAAAACAATTCAAAAGACTTTTTTTTGAGGTCATTAGTGTCCATTGCCTAAAAAATTAAGAAACCAATTTCTTCATAATTAAAATTTAATAGGTATAAAGTGTTTTATAATTAAAGAAAGGACTCGGGTAACATATTGTAAATTGAATATCATTAATTTCGTAACTGTTTTGTGGCTTGGGAAAGCGTAATTTCTACTTATTCATTCAGGAAAATGAATTGAAATAGGTAAGGCTTTTATAGAAGAATCTACCATGGCTATTATAACTCATTTAAAAAAAGACAATCTTCTGCCAGGGTTATTACAATTAAAATAATTTAAACACCTGTAACTGTTATCGCTTTAAGGTTTATATAAAAGTTGTGGTACAAATTAAAGAAATTAATTTGACAGAAGTTTTTAGTAAACTAAGAAAACAAATTTTAAAATAAAATATATAATTTTATATAGTTAGTAATTGAGAAGTAAAAATATCGGAACTTAATTCATTATTTAATATTAACATAAAGGTGTAATTACAAAAACCACAATCACAACATTGGTGACCGCGACGTTATCTAAACACGCAGCAGGCGAACATGCCGGTAACACATTCCAATGACGAATCTGGATCCAGGTCATTACAACAAATTTTTATGTGATTTAAGCAGCATAACTTACACCCATTTTGATACGGCGCGGCCGCCAACGAGGCATGAGGCCAGCCTACTGATCAAGGTTACTTTCTCAAGCCAACGACTTCATCAAATGTCTTCAACGCTCTCCACTCTCAACCACTTTGAAACGGCTTGGCCTGCCAACGAGGCAAACGGCTAGTCTGCACTCCAAGTTATTCTCTCAAGCCGACGACTTTCTCAAATGTCTCCAGCGCTCTTCACTCGCAGCCACTTTGACACGGCGCGGTCGCCAACGAGGCATACGGCTGGCCCTGCACGTCAAAGTTTTCCAAATCCTGCATTGCGTGCCAAAAAGAATTACGACGGACCAAGGACGGCAGTTCGAGTCCAAGCTATTTGAGGAGCCAGCAAAAATGTTAGGGTGCGAAAGGCACCGAACTACCACGTATTATCCTCAAGCAAATGGGCTAGTCGAACGTTTTCACCGTACCTGAGGCACTGAAGTGTATGTCTAATATGGAATGGACGAGAATTTTACCGTTAATAATTATGGGGCTAAGATCAGCATATAAAGAAGACCTACAAGCGACATCATCAGAGCTGGTTTATGGCATATACATGGCGGGAGAAATGTTTGATGGCCAAGACAAACAAGTGCCGCAAACGGAGATTGTGAAGGTAATAAAAGCAACGATGAGGGAGCTGAAACCGATACAAACCTCACGTCATATTGCGGAGAAACCGTTTGTATGGTATATAAGGACTTAAAAAGCAGTTAACACATATTCCTACATTGAAGCAGCCATACGAGGGTCCGTATGAATTGGTAAGTCGTAGTGAAAAAACCTTAAAAATTAGGGTAAAAAGACGAATAAATGTGTTCAACATACACCGCAGGTGACCCGATCAGGAAGGGTTGTACGGTTACCAACGAAGTATACTGCATATGTGCCACTACAACAGAGAGTAGATTTTGCCGTCAGTTGGGCGTCAAATTCTAGAAGGGGCTGTGTGGTGATACCGCAGTACACATACGATAGGAGCATGCTTTATATTGGGAACAGCACATGAGATAAAATCAAACATTGGATAAGAAAAAATGACTATGTAAATAAGTACAATACTGCAATTTTTTGATAAAATTAACAGTGTTACATCTGCTAACTTAACATAAATTGATCAATTAAACTAAAAGTTCTCATTGTAAGTCTCCATTCAGGCTTAATTTATATTCTTGTGAATGTGAATGTTAAAGAACAGATGGCTTAGAACATAGTTTTGTGTTAATTTCGACTTCATTCTTTAGTACACTTTAATCGTCTTCAACAAAAGAATGCATTCCAATATCTTATGACACAATAATAATAATTATCAAATAAACTACTGAGTCTCTATTCAGTTTAAGTTATCAATCGTATAACGCGCGGTGTAATCTACGGAGGATATATGACATTCTATTGTTTTGAGCAAAATTGACGTTATTCAGAAGCACATTTTGTGGCCACCCTAATATATTTGCAACTCTAACTCTTATTTTATTGCAGCTATGAGTATCAGATTGATTAATATATGTTTAGTACAAAAGGACATAGTCCGATCTTATTTTCTGTTTAAAATTGGCACGATTATGCTATATATATGCCAAAACTGCTAGGTTTTTGAGCCAAATTGCGACATTCAGGAGTTCGCAAACTTTTTTTAAATTGTATTTAATTGAAAAATTATTGCTAATAATTAACAATATATATTAATAATACCTATTAACTTTTTTTATTATGGTAGATTTTTTTCATATAAGTAATATAAGTCATATATAATAATTATAATATAAATGTAAGATGAAAAGTATTTTCAATATTTTTTAATAGTGATAAATCTTATAACATATTTATCATTTATTAATATACATATAAAAAATTGAACATTTTTAATGCCTTCTCAGTTTAAGTTCACAGTTTCATTTTTGAATATAGTATAAAGCAAATTGTATTTAATTTACATTATCTTCTCTTAATTAATGTGACAATTGCTTTAATTTTAATTAATTAATTTATATATATCCATTTTTAGCTTTAATATTTCAAAACTACATTAGACTAAAACCATAATTAATAAAAAGTTTTTAAAAGAAAATTACCTTCTTCTTACTAAAACGTAATAGATTTTTTTCCCTTTTATATTACAAGAGTACGTTGCAAAAGAAAATTGTTAAAATTGTTAAAATTTGAAAAGTAGAAACAATAAAAGGATAATTGGAAGAAAGTTGCTGCACGGATGCGTCGTTCACACTACAAAAGCTTGACTAAGAAAACCCAAGCATACGTATTAAATCGCAGGAAGCGTCTAAATGAGATTTTAACTATGATATTATCTGCTTATGAATTTACGAGCGACAGGAAAATATTACCCACATGCACACCAGGATAAGCCAGGAAGATGCCATGAGAACAGCACAACTAACAGTAACAACAATAATGTGAACAGTGCAACAAGCCAACTAATAAAAGCAGATTTGTCAAAGGGTCATAGCTTTTAACGTGGCTGCGGGTAAGAATTGTTGAAACCAAACCCCAGAAAAACTTTTGTGATTCAATTTGGTGTTTAGCACTTCTTTGCAGATTTCTCATATCCGTTGTAGCGATGAGTTTTTAATGCCCGCCGGCTACCTGTTGTTCTACAGTGTCCTCAGTTTTGTCTGTTTGCTTGTGTGTACAATTTCACACGAACAGTAAAGCGGAAGTTAAATATGGCGAACGCTAAATGCTATGGCGGATTTTTTTCAAAATATGTGCAGTGCAAATATTGAAAGAATTTAATGGTAAGTTAAGTACAAATTTCAAGAAAAAAAATGTTAATGGAAATTTAAAAAATTTTTCTAATTAATAGAATACATTGAAGGGAAAGCATTGATAATTGATTAGTAAATAACGAAGATGGTGAAAATGAAAACTAATAATAATTATTTTTGGGAATTAGTTCAATCTTTTTTTGTTTACAACCTTTTGTTTTGGAACTGAAATAATTAATTAAAACATATAATTTAAATATATTATATTTAATTAATATTTATACTTATATTATAAGAGTTTTAAGAGGTAATAGCTTTTCTACCAATTATTAAATTCGTTTAAGAAGTATTAGTCATTTTAAACTTCTACTATATGAAAGTAGCCTTTTCGGGCTTTGCGTCTTAGTTGAACTTAAACTGAATTAAAATTATAAAATATTATAATATTATAAAATTATTTATATAAATATTAAGAATATAAATATAAATCTTTATATTAGTAATGTTGAAAATAATATAAATGTTAATATTAATAATATTAATATAAATCTGTATATTATAAATATAATGCATTAAAATTTATTAAAATATGATATTAAAAGGATTAATAAAAATATGAGAAGTGTTAAAAATATATAACAACTTATATAACATAAAAACAAACTTAAGATAAATTAAAAAATATCACAGTTAACTTATGTATATATTTATTTATTTTATTTAATCTTAAGTCTGTTTTTATATAATTTAAGTAATTATATAAAACATAACTTTTTATAACACGACCTAAAGCTCGGCAAATTTTAAACACATAATTATTGAGATCGATGCTAATATAAATATACTAATATGAAAAATATTAATAGAAGTTGCAAATATTATTAATCGATATTAATAATCAATTTCAATCTATATTAAGTAATAAAATAATTAAATGAATTTAAAATGATCAATTTTAAATTGCTACACATTTGTTTTCATCAAAAATATATTTTGTTTCTTACTATTTTTTGTTTCTATTACTTTTTGATAAAATTAAAATACATCTAATTTGTATAAAAAGTTATAAAAAAAATATAAGGATTTTTAGAAATTAGGTTTATTAATAAACCACGTTTTTTACGTAAATTTACAAATTAAAATAATAATGTAATTTATATTAAGTCATATACTAAGTTATATTAAATGATACATTTTTCTAGCTTAAAATATAAATCTATATGGATTTTGAAGACTAAATTTGATTTTAAATTTAAAACTCCTTTCTTCAATGAATTAGATTCAATGACAAAAATATTGTATTACATTATAAATTATGTTTTTAAACTAAATTAATAATTTTTAAAAGAATTTAAAAAAAAATACGCATAATGGCATTGACAGCTATTACAATATTAACTTAAGATATATGGAGGTTCTTGGAATTTAATTTACAAATGCTGCTAAAAACGACGTACTGTGAATGCCAAATGGTGTATTAAATTTACGAATAAATAAAATATATATTAATATTATTTTCTGCAAATATACATGTACTGTGTGACATCACATTACAAAATATTCCATCAATATTATATCAATCTTATTCCTCAATATATACTTTTATATAAAAATTAAACTATATATTGAACAAGAATACACCTTAACACTGGGTAGGTAAAAATTTAGGTTTTAATTTCGATAAAAAACTTGGAATGGAAATTATATTTAGATAAAATATCGATTTGAAAAACTTATGCTCAACCCAACAAGAAAGAATTAACATTAAAGACATTAAAGAGAAAACTGCATTAGGTGATTGGCTCTAATTAATTCTTCAACATGAAAAATGAAATAATTTATTTTCTTGATTGTACTTAAACCAGCCTAAGTGATTTGAGTAAAGCTATAGAGAATAGTTAGCTACTCAATGTAGAGATTCTGTAAAACTACCTCTTTAAAACACAAAATAACTTGTAAAGCCTCATACCTTGTAACTAACGAAGTATTGCATACAGAGGTATTTATTATTAGTATAAAGGATGAAATCAATAGTTACTAGTGTGAGTTGCTTAAATAGATTAGGTAATAATTGTAACCATAAGCCTCTTGGGTAATACTGGTGTATCTCAAGCAACTGGCTAGATTTACGTTCTTAAGTTAAATTATTGTGATTAATTTGTTATTTCAAACTATCTTTAGATAAATTTTCTATTAATCTTAATTAATTTATCTATATTAGTTCAGAAATTTGTTAATTGTTACAGATATATGTAATACATTGCAAATATATAAAATGTAATGGGTTCAGTTCGTTATTCTTAGTTAAATTTAAAATTAATTTTAATATAAATTTTTAAATAAATAAATTTGACAGGACCCGAGTTCGATTCCTGGTACTTGCAGTCTCAAAAAAAAATTATTTAAGAATACAAGAATTATTTCCAAGACCACTGATGATGGGTATTTGGCAATATTCGAAACAATTGTGTGGTCAGCCAAAAATTCAATTAATTAAAATAATATAAAAATGAATTTTTGTTGTTGTAGTTCATTAGTGTTTGAAAAAACCTCTTTATAAATAAATAAATAAATATAAAATTAATAAAAAAAGTCCTAAGTATAATTTTTTTAAAGAGGAGTAATGACAATAGTTCATTTTCTTTTGAACATAATGTAGATATGTATTGAAAATTTCTTTTAAAATTTATAGAAATAATAAATTATATAAAAATACGCAAAGCTTTTCTATATATTTCGATGAGCTATGAAGTTAATAATGAACAAGTTCATAATGAAGTTAATTACTCACAACTCCAAATGTTATCAACCGCAAAACAATAAGCCAAAAATGTATATTGCATATTAAACTGTTTGACTACAGGCAATATAAAATGAGAAAATAATTGACTTCAACCAATTTATTTATTATCACATTAACCAATTTGAAATTTTTCTATTTTAAAATAACACATAAAGTTGTTTTAATTTAAAAGAAATTTTTTATTAAAGAGCAAAATGTATTGTATACTTCTTGGAAAATTATTAACAAGAAATCAGACCCAAAATGTCTTCAACTGGTAATGTTTATTAAACATGGACCCGTAGGCTAATGCAATGATAGCTTCTTTAACCAACAAGAATTTTTAATTTTACTTCTTGACAATACGAGGATATTTCTGTTGTTTATCTGTCATTTTAACGAAATGAAAGACAAACAATAAATTTTCTTCGTTTGGCAATAATTTTGAGTTATTTATCGTCCTTATATTTCTTAAATGTTACATTACCTATGATATGCCGAGGCTAAGGAGGAAAATAAGAAATTTAATATTTGCACAATGTATAACAAACATACATAATTGATACCATTAAAGCCTTAGAAAAATTTTCATAGGAAAATGTCATAGAAGCTCCGTTTGTTTGGCTAACAAATTGTCCTGCATGAGGTCAAATATTGATAGATATTTTTTGCACAAAATATATAACAGAATATTTATAAGAAAAATATATCAGATTGCAACCTAATTACAAAATGACATGCAGAGAAGTTTTATAAGAGAATGGAGTAAAAGCCTGATTTTCCTAAGACCATTTTTGAGAATATCTTCAGTTTTCGGTATGGTTTCGATAATATTTATTATTTCGATTAATTATTTTACGTATCAAATTTTTATGCGCGATATTTATATTCAAGTTGGAAAACAAAAATGTATATCACTTCTTTTAAATATGTTTTTTTACTACTAAATAACATTAATAAAATTCAATTAATTTACAATAGTGAAAAAATTAATTTTTATATAATAAAATTAGAAACAAAAACAGGAGTTAGTAAATAAAATGACAAGTAGAATAGTACAAATACTCGTAGTACTTGTAAATATGCATAAAATAAAAATAAATATTATTTTATGTATTTTGAAACAGTATTTTATTTAAAAAATTAAATAAAAAATAAAATAATAACAAAAAAAAAAAAAAATTACATACAAAAGTATATAAATGTACTTTCAAGCTATCCATAGCTGAGTACAAGAATTCTCTGGATGATGTAAGTTGTCTGTTTCTGCGAATACCCAGTTATTAAAGCATAGATAACGTAATAGATATTCCTCCTTAATCGTGTAACTCTTATAACCATTGTCATTTGACATGCCTTTTGCAACAAGAAACAATGCTATCATCTTTATATCTCATTTCTTTATTCAAATATTTAGATATAGTTTGTTTTTAGATTACTCTCTTATTATTGCCGAAAGGTAGGATAAAGCTCTGAAGTTAGCCCAAAAACCTTTTTTATTTATTAGCCATATGAAAAATAGAAAACCATTTTTTTTAATTTTTATTAATATGTGATGCCACCGAGATCAATTTGGTAGAGCAAATTTTGCTTAATTCTAAAATATTTATTTGTCCAACTTTTTGAATTTATAAATTAGATTTTTGGAATTCATCCGGTAACATTTCGAAAACCGGGCTAAGTTTATGTGGGCTCAAAGATAGAGATTACCGCTAATAAATAAACGACACAAAATCTAACCAATTGCAGTTTCATTGCTAAAAATATATATATATATATATAGTAAGCTTATTGAATGGTTTATTCGATATTTTTATATATTGTTTATATATTATTAGACATTAGTAACTAGATAGATGAACCGAAAAAACGTTCAGTGACAGTTTTTTTCGAATGACTTAAAAACTGAAAGTTTAGTTCAAATACTAAAAGATAGACAGGTAGTTAGATATACAGACATAGGTATTCAGTTTGCCGTATTGTGCTCACGAAGGTTTTATATATATACTTTTATAATATTATACTTATTAGTTTAGTTGGAATAATTTTTTTATTTTAGTAAAGGACTATTTTACTAAAAGATCATATTTTTTTAAAATTGATTTGCAAATTAACTGTTTTTATTATTTTTTTACAAACATTTTATGCAGATTTTACTTTTGGTTTGATTTCTTATATTAAAAATTGTAACGGCACAGATTGTTCATTGCGAGATCCCGACAATCTGGGATCATTGCAATAATTTTCTACTAGAATAGATAAAAAGAATCAAAGAGAATATAAAAAATTTATAAATTTTATTTCAAATAAATGTAAATTATTATACATATTCATTCGAAATGAAACTATTGACATGGAAATGGCGAAAGACCGACTGTATATAAAAATGGTATTGGTGTAACATCATCTCTATATCAAAATAGTTTTGTAGTTTTATCACCTAAAAATACTTTTCTTATAAATAGTTCCTTGTACCAACTACACCTCAGCGATAAAAGCAAAAAAAAATTATTTTTTCAATAGTTATTTAAGTCGAAATATCAATTGTCGATGTCATCTTATTAGGTATATATTCTTTAAGTCCACTTTAACAAGTTATTATTCCTCCAAGTTTCTCATTAACAGTCTAAACCTTTTCTTTGTATTATATTGTTTAGAGTTTTACTCTTCAAACAAACATAAAAATTTGATTTTAGATAACGTAAAATTAAGTAGAAAAAGTTAAAGTTATGTACTCTTAGCTTAAACGATATATGAATATAAATTGTATATATTATGCGAATACATAATATATTATTACTACGAATTATAGAATTTTATGGGAATAAAAATTATGAATTTAGTCAAATTTATTAAATATGTACTATAATATATTTTACAATTGCATAATTGTAAGCTATATAACTATATAACAATATAATCAAGTACATAATATATTAAAAAAACCTTAAATAATAGTAAATTAAAATCAATGTTAAAAGAAATTGATGAAAGTAAGTTTCTTAAACAAATTTCTATTTTAAGCTTGAAAACTTCCTTTAATTTCTTTTATTTTTAATTGAAAATAAAAAGAAAGTTGGCGAAATATACTTTTATATCAAGATTTGAATAGAAGAAGTTTAAATGAAGTAAAAACGCTTTAAAAGTATTTAGGGTAACTGATATACACATACAATATGAAATCTGATTTTAATTCGCTGTTCTAAAAAAATTTGTGGAATATTTGAATCATATCTTGGTTAAAGGCTTTTTAAATTCTTAAATTTTTGCATTCTATTAAACTGCGAAATGCAAAATATTACGGTAAAATAAAATATTTTGTCACTTAATTGTAAAAATTTGAGATTTTTAAGACATTTATATATCCTTATGAAGAAAATTAAAAATAAAAAAACCTTTTATAACAATAATGTTTATCATATTTTGATTTATATAACAATTAATTTTTTTAAAGCAAGCAAATTACTTTATTTAGTTAATTATTTAAAAAAAATTAGAAAAAGCTTGAATGAGAATAATTTTTACCATATTGAGATGTAAATAATAATAAATATTGTCAAAACAAATAAAAATTTTTTTAAACTTTTCAAAATTATTATTTACATTTTATTTTTGACTAATTATTTATATTATTTCTTTGTCAATAAAATTAATTTTTATATATATAAATCATATATAAATTATATATGATCATTTAGTTTATAAATAATAAATATTAAATTTATATAGAAGTATTATTTTATTAATTTATTGTTTTAATTCAATTTATTGATCAATTAGCCGTTTAAAAAATAAAAACAGTAAATAGAAATATATTTTTATAAATGTACATTTCTTATTAAACAAAATTAATTATTTATAAATATGAAATATAAAACAATTAGTTTTAAAAATTTCAATTTTACTTACATAAATTAGTTGTATTTTTTGCTGTAACACAAAAATTAAAAACTTTTATAATAAGTTTAATATAACTTTAAAATGTTTTATTCAACAACACTCAAAAACAATCATTTACAAAATGTTTTATTACTTTCACTAAATTTCTATTGTTTTGAATCTTATCCTTTTGACTTGTTGCTTTTTATCCTGCAACGAATATTGTGTTCACAGTACAAATGTCGGTTAACTTTTGAAGTTGTTTGTTGGAACTAATGTGTACTTATATTCTGAACCAGAATGTTGATAACAGTCAAAACGCAAACTCCACCAACAACATTCGGAGCACATTAACAGCAGCCACCCACAACATAACGAACAACTAAAAGTAAGGCGCCCACCAATTTTAGCGCTTCGTGTTGTGTTAAATTCCGTGTTTAACACAAATAAAGAGGGAAAAAACTGTTGCTTCTTTTGATGTTGACAACAAATTTGTTGCTGTCGAAACTAATAATAATAATAAAAAAATTTTTTTCTAGGAAATGTTTAAGATAAAATTGTGGAGATTTCACTATATTAGAGTAGAAAGCATTTCCAATTCACGGTATTAACACAAAATTCACCACAAAGCGCAAATAAAAATTTCAACATTCTCTCCGATTGGTTGTTGGAATTATGACGTCATATGAAAAGCAATTTAATTTAACGGGGTTTCAGCTTATAAACAATTGTTACATTAAAGTGCGTTAAAGCAAAATTATTAATTATTTATTTTGAGTTAATTATTTATATAATTACATATATCTATTCTTGCTTATTTGGTTAATATTTAATTTTTAATATTTATTTAATATTTAATTTATCGTTTATATAATTTGCTATTTGTATTGCTATTGCTATTTATGCTTATTTTGAGTAAAATTTTAGTTTTTGTAAAAATCATTTACGATTTTTTTAGTACGATAAATTCGTCCTAATTTCGTTACTCATACGCTACGTTGTTCACAAAATAAATAACACAAAGTTTAACAGAGTTTTAAAAACGTAGAAGTTTGTTGTAAGAAGTTTTGCTTTTCTTGTCTAATTTATTATATGATACATCGAAAATATGTTTTTTATGTATGTAATTGACTTGCATTAAATAAAAATAATTAAATTAATGAATTGGCTTAACTACGTTATAGTAAAAGTGAAAATATCATTTATATTTATTTTAATAAAATTATAGCTAAAAAATCAATTACATCATTATAACATCAAAATTATTATATTTTATTTTATTTTATATTATATTTTATTATATATTCATTAAACTTAACTGAGTTATAAGAACGCTATTGGAAACGGATTTGTTTAAAATTTTACTAAAGCTTATCGACAGATATTGGATTTCAACAAAATTAATCGTTGTGTTCACTTAATATGTCGTAAGATTTTAAAAAGGTGGGTTATTATTATTTGAGACCAGTTTGTTATATTGTTTAGTTAATATTTTTGTAGAAGGCCATATTTTTTATATTTTTTTTTATATAAATACATAAAAAAATTGTTTAAATATTTACTTTATGTTTCATTGGTTTTTGATAACATTTTCAGTGATACCCGAAAATTTTATTATATTTAATATTTAAAATTAAAAATTAATTTTATTTTTCATTATATATATTAACAATAATTTAGGGTTTAATATGTTTTTAAAAAAGTACCTTAAAAAATTTTTTGACGAACTTAAAAATCCACTCGATAAAACACATATTTAATTACAAAACATTTTCATTTATCTTTTTTAAGAAAAAGTTAATTTCATAAAGTATTTGTATTTAATTATTTGTAGGACAGATGACAAAAATGATAAAGAAAATAATTAAATCAAAAAAGAATTTAAAGAATTCAATTAAAATAGTTACACTTTATAAATAATACATAGAAATATAAATTAATGGAATGCTAGCTTTTGACGGACCGAAGCACGGCAATCATCAAAGATCTTTTATGCTGCATGTCAATCACATATATATATACTCAGAAGTTATATTGACTAAAATATCTTACATCTAGAATAAGTCCTACAATCCATAAATAGCACAGAAAAATACAACATGGTAATAAAAAAAGGTTATTTTAACTTTCTTTACTATTTCAAATGGAATACTCTTTTTCTTTATTAACATAACATCTGACATCTAGATCTACATACTTCTAGAAATTTTAGATGAGCAAACTTAAGTACTTGAATTTTACACTGCTATATTAAAGTATACTTTCGATACATCCTTTTGTATTAAATACAATATATTAAAAAAGTTTTCTCTCAATATTGGTTAAAAGTTAAATATGTCCTTTAAATATTTAAACTGCAACAAATCAACTTTTAAATTATGCAAACGAATATATGCAGCATAAGTAATGATGAAAAAAGTTACGAGATATGACTTATTTGTTCATTAGTGGAAACCTTGTCTTCCTTTGCATAATCCTGATGGCGTTTGGTCCTTACATGCATACTTATTACTCATCATGGTCTTGCTTTACGCATGCAAATAACGTAATATTGCACATTACTTCGTGATAATTTTCCCTTTCAAACGCGTTTGCCTTTTTCATCCTTCATTGTACTTGTTACATTTTAACTTAGACAATACGTAGAGTTTTTTCCACATCTTGTTCCTTGACATTTTCAAAGTGTTACATTCCTTAATTTATCTTTGGACGACATTCAATGGTGCTAAAGGCATATGAGCTGTTACTTTATCCCACACGATGCTTTATTTGAAATATTAATATTGGACATTGAGAATGTATTTCCTTTCAGTTAAGCAAAGGTTATCAATAAATATTTACTATTATTATTTATATATTATATTTATATATATATAAATATATATATTAACATTTATGTATTGATGTAATGCTGCCTCATAACTTCAATTAAATTAATACTTGTTAAAATTCATTCTATAAATATAAAATTCTAAGCTTAATGTAAATATAAAATGTAGTAATTAATCATTTATGATAAATGTGTAAAATTTAACAAAAAAAAAAAAATTAATGCTAATAAATGTTTAAATCTAAGCATATTTAAATTAATTATAACAAATATATTAAACTTGTGTCATACATATGTATATATCTGCATTTTAACACCGATATTTATGTGACTATACTTTAATTTAATTTCTATAGTCAAAAACCAAATATGTTGGAATTGTGTCCTTAATTTATAAAAGATACATTTCTGTTTCAAATGATTAATTACTTTCAAAATAGTTTTTATTTTAATAAAATGCTGTCATTCATATAATATTTGTTATTTAAATGAATGAAATTTAGTTGTTAGTAAATTGACCTGAAAACATTACTTTGGTGTATTTATAAAAACATTTTTTTTTGTACTATTTTTAAATCAAATTTTTAAAAAATTCATTTATATCTATATTATTTAAAGATATATATTTAACTAATATATTGTTTTATTAGTTATTGTCGTTAGATAGGTCGGTGCACCTTTGTTGGTAGACATTGTGCTGACATCAAGAGTGGGAACGATAATTTTTCCCGGCTTTTCATACAAATTCTTTGATGGGCTTTTTTGTCATAATTGTGTTGATATTCGCTATAATATATATATATATATATATATATATAATATATATAATATTAATATAATTATATATATATATATTATATATAATATTATATTATTATATATATATTATATATATATATTAATAATATATATTATATATATATATATATATTAACATAAATAACTGGCGGTTCATTAACATATTTTAGAATTTTTTAAATTTTATTTCCTTTAAAATCTGCTTTTATGACTGCTTTTCAAATATAATTTACCAATTCTTTTAAATATTTATACCTTATACAGTAATTTGAAAATGATCTTTTTTCATATTGTTTTTGGAAAAATATGTTTTGCTGAATGGACAGGCGGAGTAACGGGAATTCGAGACAATGCTAGTATAATATATAATTAATCATTACTGTAGTAACATGAACTGATAATTCTGATACAAGTTTTAATAAAAAAATTATATTTTTAGTTTAGGTATTTTTAGTTTAGGGCCTGTCCGAGGAGACGGAGTGTCGACTCTGCTTAGAAGCAGACGAGACTACCAGTCACATTCTCTGTAACTGCCCAGCCTTGATTTGGGCAATGAGGAGGTCACTGGGAGGAAAGCTTTTCTCTCCTTCTGACATTAGGAGGTCCTCAACGGACGACATTCTGGCTTTCATTTGAAAATCGGAATATCTTCTGTTCGGTTAGGGTCAGTTGCAGCACAAAAGATCAATCTTGTCGCAGTGCTCTGCTCCGTTGGGAGCTTGTACCCCGTTTATTTCTATTCTATTCTATTAGGTATTCTACTAATGCTTCTATTAATTCTTTTAATATAAACTAAAATTTGAATAAAGTATTTAGTGTTGCTGTTAAGCTAGACTTACTTTGTATAGGGACAAAGAAGCTTTATTAAATTTTTTAGAAGGGTTTTCGAATAACAAAGAAAGAAATAAAGGACAAACACAAAAATTTATTTTTAATTTTATTGAAATTTGGCTGACCATACAACGCTGTTTCGAGTATTGCCAAAGTACTCTCAATCAGTGGTCTTTGGAATAATCGAATTTTATTTAATTAGTTTTTTAGTCCGTATATAATTGTTTGGACTGCAAGTGCCAGGCTTAGAACTCGTGCCTGTCAAATTAGAAGCGATGACTAATCGTGTTTATCCACAAGAAGCCAAGGCTGCACAAACTTTCATGCTCAAGTTCCAGGTTTTATTGTCACTTATTTTTATTTAATTAGTGACAACAACCAAAGCACTTGCCGTGCTTTAAATTAGAACGAGCTTATAAACTACAGCTTTATTTTGGAAACACAAGTTCAACGAATTGAAAGTTTAACTTTTTTGGGTTTGCCTTATTCTTTATTTCTTTTCAAAGCTACTCTTTTTGTAGAGACATATTGTACTGCATATTGTTTTACTTACTATATGTAAAGCGACCATTCTGGTGCTTTTTACAAAGAAGCCATGCTATGTTATTCTACAAATCCGCTTATTGCGGTTAGGAAAAGCTGAACAATATTATATTTTAACATATTGTTCTTTACTTTTCACAAGTCTAATATTTGAATAAAGTATTTAGTGTTGCTGTTAAGCTAGACTTACTTTGTATAGGGACAAAGAAGCTTTATTAAATTTTTAGAAGGGTTTTCGAATAACAAAGAAAGAAATAAAGGACAAACACAAAAATTTATTTTTAATTTTATTGAAATTTATTCGAAAACCCTTCTATAAACTAAAATATAATAATATATTACCATCAATATTTGAAACAATTGGCGATGTATGTTTATTTTACATTTTATTAAAAACTTAATTGTATATTTATAACGGCTCAGTTAGTTGGTGACGCCTAAGTTAGCAAGCTTAAGCTTGATAATACCCCCATTCGGATTGTCACTAAGCTAAACTATCCTTGGTGTTGTGCTATCCTCCGATCACAGCTTCATCTCTCATGTTGATTATGCCATCCGCAAAGCGTAGTTTAGACACACTCAACTAAAAAATGCCCTTTGCAGGCGCAACCAGCTTAACTTTGCAGTTAAGCTGATCTGCTATAAACTACTCATTGGCCCCTTACTTACGTACGCTTTCCTCATTTGGTTTGCAATTTTTTCCTTCCAGATGGAGAGAATCTGCGCTCTGGGTAAAGAGCAGGGAAATTGCTTTTTGGCTTAAATGAACCTAATCCGCTAGGTATTAATCCTCTCGCTCGAATCTCTCTCTCCTATACTGGAATAGGGTTGTATCCGCTGCACGCGGCTGCAATCTTCAATGTTCATTGCTAAGAGGTGGTTTTAGTGGGTTCAAGTCTCACATTGTGGCTTTCTATGCTTTTCACCTACTACAAAATTGCTATTTCTACTGCGTAAATAGTAATATCATTCGAGAATGGTAAAAGCGTCTCGCTCCCGGAGAGAGAATAGAGTAACATCTGTATTCTTGCTAATGACAAGATGAATTCTGTATTGTTGCGTATTGTTGTATTGAGTTTTCAAATTTCTCTAAGCTTGGGTTTCTAAAAGCTGATTTAATGTTTTTCTCTTCTCATTTAGATATCTCAGCGAAATGATTTGTTAGTCTTTTTTTGAATCGTCCTTCTATTGGTCGTTTAAGGTATGCAGCTGTGCTTTGCTCCTGCAGGTTTCATGTAAATGAAACGTGTGGTATTTGATCATACTTTTAAATATTCAGTTTATGACATCTTCTTCTTGGTGTTATATAGATAGTCGTTTCTTAACGATGGTTCCCTTTGTCTATACTCTCTAGATTGTATAAAGATATATAGTTGTGAGTGTTTACAATCTTCATCACTTATTTGTGACAAATCACGCCTCTTGTCTTAATAGAAGAACTTCAATAAAACATTCAAAATTTAAAATTTTTTTCAGTACTTAGATTATTATTTCATTAAAGTTACTCACGTTGTGGTATATTCTGTGGTATATTAACATATATCAAACCGCTAACATTTGTAAAATTCGTTCTCTCGATTGGAAAGGTATTGTGTTTTGTTGTATATTTTGTTATACATTGACATATTATGGAAATATTAATTTATAGATCTGCTTTCAATATTTCTCTGATTGACTAATCCAGTTAATAGAAATATATATTCAATGCTTCAAGTTTAAATAAATTTAATATTTTAAGAATAATTTGGTTTATATAATTTTTTTCGGAGTAATTGCTCAATGTTAAATAATAACCAACTTTTTAGATTAGTTTTAGAAAATATTTTATTGTTAACGACTATAGACTACAGTCATAATTTAATTTAGTAATAGCTAAGTTGGAGTTATACTTTTAAATAAAATTAATAAAATTGTTTATTTAATTTTTTGCCTGTTGCGAATTGTACGACAATTTCCATTAATTTAATTGACATTTTCCCAAAAAATACAAAACCAATAAGTGCTTCCCATACCGTCTCGCGCAGATGGGTCGACTTTCCTAATAGAAAATTATGACCTAGTAATTCGGTAATTAAATTTCGCTTAATTATCTGAAAAGTAACTAAAAATCGCTTTCAATGAAAATCGCACCATAATTTTAAATACTTAAACGCCGCGTGAAATTGAAATTTTTATTGAAATTTATGTGGAGCCAATTATTTACAACAACAATATTGATTTCAGGAATACTTACGAGTCCATTTGGTAACTTGGATACGTCGTTAAATTGTATGAAGTGACTCTCGATTGTTGCTAATAGTACACGTAATTATTATAACAAAAGCAGCAATTAGTCGCTGATATAATGAATGAATGACGTCAGTTTCAATGAATTTAGCAGAATGTATGTTAATTTTTGCAGTGTTGACCGCTACATTATTTAATTAGAATTAAAAGCAAAGGTCGAATTCTTCGGCACAATTGAAAAAAATTTAATAAAAGTGTAATTTTGTTATTCCAATACTTTTAGTTTTTTTTTTAATTTACGTGTGACATTGGTGCACTTCTCACTGTGTACTTCACGTGCTTAGGGTATGTATTTCACATAATGATAGCACGCAAAACGTTGTTGTTTGTATTATGTGCTCTATTATTTTATTATTATTATTTTTACATTATTTATAATGTATAACAACTCATTTGTGCAATTGTACAAACAATCGATCATAAATTTGAACAGCAACGACAAGTTTATGATTTGTTAACACGGCTATGTGACTATATTGCGAAGTCATCAAGAACAGTCACAAATCTAACCACCAGAACTAATCCCACCAGCGAATGCGTATATTTTTGATATTTTGTTCATTTTATTTCCTTGGAGATTAAATACGAAACAATTGATGTGGGTGTGTGTTTATTTGTTGGCTATAGCTATGATTTTGTTTTGGACGTAATGATTATGTTTGCCATATACTCGTATGTAATTTCACAGATACTGATTATGCATTCTTTTACTGCTAAAAAATTAAATGTGATCAATTTGTTTATCTTAAATGAATAAAACATGCTTTAAAATATAATGTAAAAAAATATATGAATTATTTTATTATAAAAAAAAACTTAATACAACTTTATATATGTAAAGGTTTCTAATGAAAAATTATACCTTGTTTACTTCAAATGTAATTCCTTTATCTAAATATTTTATTATTCAAAGTAAATACGTTTTTGCACTCATTGATTGAATTCCATGTTATGCCAGTCAAAAAAACAAAAAATACTTTTTGTTACTTATAAAATAATGTGAATAAACCAATGACGAATGTCGCGCTATCATTGCAATAAATTGATTTTGTTGTGGGGGAACATTTGTATATATTAGTCGGCGATCGTCAGATCCATAAAGGAATTCTATAAAGATGTAATAACATTATTATTACAAGATTTACTACTTCAAATTCATATTAACCTTTTTTTATACTTTTTTAAACCTAGAACATTAAGTGCCCTAAAAGTACGAGTTATTAAAGACTTGTATGTTATATGACACCTAAATTATTCCAGAAATATTATATACGAAATGATTTTTTAATTTTTCTGAACAGATTTTTATTCTCAAATATTTAAGTTTCTTTCAGAAAAAGTTGTGCATATTTAGATCAATTTCAAAAAGTTATAGTTACGATCATGGTGACATACTGGGTAACGAGTCTGTAGGATGAAAGAGTAACAGCGCCACTAATTAAAATTTTAAAAATTTTATTATTCATATATATGTATATATATATTTTGGGACGTTTGGACAGAACACCGTCCAACAAGTGGCCCCGCTGAAGTGAAGGATTATCCGAAGTAGATCACGAAACGGATTGTGTCGTTTTTCGACCTTCGATTCTTGGATGTTGTTATTGAGTTAAAATTAAAGTGGCTTCCGTTCACATAACTACATCTCATGTTATTGCAAGCAGTTTCTTTAGTTTGAGGTTGGCTGCCAAGTCATCACCAACCCAATGGTGTCCTAACACAGTCATCCTCCTGGTTGCCAGTGTTGGACATTGGTATAATATTTGCACCGCTGTCTCATTTTCTTCTAGATATAGTCTGCAAGTGTCTTCCTCAACAAAAATTATATTTTTAAGGTGAAACTTGAAGTTTTCATGACCACACAGTAATTTTTTATTTTTTTTTTTTTTGTAATTCATTTATTTTATTATAATCTGTCAGGTATGAATGACAATGAGTAATTTATATTAAAAAAAAATTAAGCCGACATGTTCCTTTGAAATTTTTTAAGTTGTTAGCTACCAACAGTTTTGGATAAACCACTTCTCTACCAATGATTTTGATGAACCAGAGTCAAACAAAGACTTATCAAATGTGAATCGTAATAATATTTATTACGATCTAAAAAAGAAAGGCACGTATGGACTATGTCCAGTGACATATCCACATATACTTAAAATAGAAGTGTGTTACCTACATACACATATCTAAAACATCTCTCGATGTTTTTCTTTTTAGTCTTTTAAAAGTTTTGGAGGGGGACATCAGGTGTGTAACCAGCGGGTTCGGATGCATATATATGCGATAAGCGTATTTCTTTGTAATACGAAATATTTCTACCTTGATTGCCGGAACACGTACTTGTTATGCAGCTGCTCATTCCTTATATACCAGGGAGCATTTGTGATCGTACTGACAGATTTAGATTGAAAACGCTGGATAATTGTCAAGTTTGAGTCTGCTGCAGTACCCCATAATTGGGCTCCATAACTCCACATAGGTTTTAGTACAGTTTTGTATATAAGCAGTTTATTGTCGAGTGACAGTTTGGAATTTCAGCTTAGGAACCAAAATAAGTTTCGCAATTTGAGACCCAAGGCTTTAAACTTTTTAAATATGTGTGGTTTTCAGGTTAGTTTACAAGTATTTTGTTTCTACTGCTTGTAGTAAATGAGTATTGTTTATTAAAACAGGCGGGCACGTAGAACCTTTTGTAGTAAATATTACCTGGACATATTTTGACTCATTTGGTTTGACACGCCAATTTTTCATCCAGAGAGCAACATTGCAGTTTGGTGAAATACTGATTGGGTCACTGTCAACTTATAAAACTGATAAAAACTGATAAACTGATAAAAACTCTCATCGATAAGGGGAAGCTCTGCAGTATATAGAAGAGAAAGCATTGGTCCCATTATGCTACCTAGAGGTACTCCTGCTCCTATATCATGAAGTACTGTAGTTTCGTTTCCATGCTTAATGAAAAAGTGCTTTGCCGAGATGTATGATTTAATAAATATGAAAAACTTTAGGGGTAGATTGAGTTTTAGTTTGAAAAGAAGGCCCTAATGCCATACCTGATCAAAAGCTTGTGAAATATCTATAAATGCTTTATTTTGCATGAGCATTTGTCTATGAAAAAGTTTTTTTCGAAGTGGGTGCCGCATTCGCTGACAGCTGATGATTTTCAGAGCTGTTCGGAGCTGTTAAATTAAAATAAATAGGATCTTTTTCGATTTTAACAACAATGAAAAAGAAATTTTAAATAAAACAAATGATTATGCAAGAGGCAATGTTTAAATTGATTAATGTTATAAAATACAATAATATTTTTAAACTATTAAGATTTAGATGTTGCTAGGAAGTCCAGGGTGAGGGCTACGATATTTACAAATTTTAAACCACTAAGTTATTGGAACCCACCTCTTTCAAATGAATGTAGTAGATATTCACTGCAGTGTGGAAATTTTAATAAATAGGGAAAAAAGCTGAGATTAAAAGGCTTGGCTCTTAGAAATTAATGTTAATTTAAATCAGCAGTTATGGGCGTAGTGCAGGTGAAAAGAAGGTATGTGAAGGGGGTATGTGGGGTTATTGCGAAAACGCGGGGGTGCGTTAGTTGTAGGTTCTGTGCCCAGGATTAGGAGAGCTACAGTTGTGGCGGAGCCACGGTTTTTTCGAATGAGGTATCAGGAAAGTTTGATGCGCATGGCGAGTAAGCTTTCAGGAAGGAGAGTACTAGGGGTTAAGACATCGCGAGACAATTTAAAACTTAAATATTTAATTAATTAGATTGAGTTAATGTTCAATATCCTTTATAAGAAGAAAAGAAAAACCATTATATTAAAATTGATAGTCTGTTTTCAGTTGGTGCCTATACCTTCACCATCAAAAAATCACTTTTAAAGAGGCCTTCACAATGCCATTGACTCTTTTTTCATTATTGAATGTTGCTTAGTTATGCACATTTATATTATCATAATCATAATACAGAAATTTAATTATTCTCAAAGCTTTATTAGGTAAAAGTGCACTATTTGTGAACTTTGCCTCTAAACTTGTGACTTTTTATTGTTATATCGAATTATGCGTTAAATACTATTAAACTTTTTGTCTTAAAATAATACAACATAAATATTTTAATTACATTAATTTTATTAATTCAATTTTCTAGGGTTTTTTTTATATATCAGAACTTCGTGATGTATTATTATTTATAAATAATAAGTAAACATTTGCCTTAAAAAATACTTAATATGCATACATACATAAGTATGTATAATGTTAAAAAAGTGCTGCCAGGGTAAATAAAGCAATCGCATAATATCAAATGAAATCAAAACTCGTATAACTGTAAAGAAGTGAGATAAAAGAAAATAAAAAGCATTGGTATAACACACATAAAACCATTAAAGTAACTGAATACACAAAGCATAAAAAAACACGAACACCGATAGCAACAACAAAAACAAAACCGATATGAAAACAGCAGCCAGCAAAGAAAACAAAAAACAGAGCTTGCAAAGCATACAGAAACATAAAAAAACAAAATTGATGCAGTGAATAAACAAAAAAAAACTGAACAGCAAAAGAAGTAAGAGCAGAAGAGTTTGTTTTTTAAATTCCTCACGACGCAACTGGTATAGCAAGTGGCGCACGTTTTTCGCTGCCATTGATTGATTCTTGAAGCCGATCCCAAAGTCGTGACAAAGAAAATCGTGCAGCAACGTCAGCGTCGCTGCAGCAGCGTATCTTCACTCTATTAAAAACATAAAAACGTTCTTGATGCTACGGTACTATGCGTACGGCATATTTGTGGATCGTTGCTGCTGGTCTCTGTGACACACTTTTCAAAGCATATAGGCATATAAGTAAGTGGTAGTCAGCAGACATAGAATCCAGAAGTAGGTCTCACATTGCTTTCATAATGCAAATCGCACACCAACTAGTAACAACAAACTTGCCTACCTATACAGATACACACAAATACATATACTTAACAACATATGCTTAATATTTTTATGCTGTTTTCAGTTCAAAGAATTCTTTCACTTTCTCATTGTAAATACTGTTCACTCTCACCAAAAAGCTTTAGGAATGAGTTGGTGTAAATTATAACTATTTTAATTTTTTTTTTGTCTATAAATTATTTTTTTTTATTTGTTGTTTTAGTTTTCTGATTATATTTTAACTATTTTTTGTTAATAATAGATTAATTTATATATATATATACATAAGTAAAAAAGTTATTAACATTTATAATTCACTCTCTTTCTCTCTGTCTCTCTCTGTTCATGTTGGAATATTAAAAATCCCACGTGATTCATGTACACTTGCATATTACAAATACTTATAAATATTTACAATGCATTTGGCGAATGTATGCGTGTGAGTGCAAGTGTATAATTAAAATATGGGTCAACAGAGCAAATGCTCATTTCGTGAAAGAGTGCCCCAAGAATATAAGAACAGAATATTAATACATTTTATTGCCTTCACCTTCTTTTGCTCGCATAGGAGAAAACTTGCATTTACCGCTTTAAAGTAATATGAAAGTGATTTTCTGGCTTCAATTGAAAGCGAATTCGGAATATTTTTCTGCTTCTTCAAATCGCTATAGATACGTGACTCAAATCATTTTTTGTTTACAAATTTCATAAGGAGTTCTGCAGAGTTCTTTATGAATTAGTTCGTGTGATGTTTGCAATTAGTGAATGTAAATTAATATGAATAACATAAAGAAATATAGTGAATATAGTAATTAGTAACAAACAATAATGTTATTTAAAAAGTTATAAAACTGAAAATAATAATAACTTTGTAGTTTAGTTTAGTGTCGTACTAATATCAAAAAATTTCAAAATACTTTAATTACATCAAAGATCACATACAAGCATCTATACATTCATATTTACTTAGTACACGATATTTTCTATAGATTTAATTTTTTTTGTTTTGTGATAGGTGCAAAACATCGAAAGTCATAGTGTGAGATTTGAACCTAATAAAGCCACTTCTTAAGAACGTTGAAAAGATTTAGCCATAAGGTAAGGATAGAAATTCATAAACGTTTAAGACTCTTAAAGAGTATACTCTATGGTGACTATATCCGTGATTGTATAAGGGAATTACGTGGGAGGAATGATCGAACTCATTTAAAAGCAATTGGGAAGGCCTATGGAAAAGAGCTGGAAGAAACTCAGTGGAAAGTTCCTCGATTTGCACAATATCAGGAGAGATTATGGCTACAAATTAGATATCTGCGCACCAAAGATGAAATGTAGTCATCCAGTCTTTCCTTGATCGCGGTATAATCAGAAAATTATAGTTTAATAAATGTTGGCCTCTAATAGTGGTAGTGACTTACAGTCAATATCTTATCCTCTCTTTTCCGCTCTTATCAGAGACTTGTTTCGAAATTGTATTAATTAATTGTAATCTACGAATAGATAAGAAGATACTAGACTCACTTAGACTACATGAAGAAGACTTAATGTATTACCACAAGAACTGATAAGACACACTAACATAATTAGTAAACTTAACTACAGTTTCCATATCCATAAAAATAGTGTATTTAATTAAGTATAAATATTATATGTACATATACACTAAAGACAAAAAATAGTAAGGATTATTCCCGTTTTATGAGTTCTCAGTAAAAGCTATATTCTGAGCTAGTCGATGCTATCATTCAAATATTTAGTTTGATATATTTAAATGTGTCGATGTTGCCATTCATATATTTATAAACAATTCTAACTGGATCAGTTTTCTCACATTTTCTTGAGTAAAGCAAACACACCAGTTATACGAGTCAATCTTTCAGATCTACTGTTTCAAACTAGTGAATGAGACATTGAGACATTTTACTATAGGACGACATGAAAACGGGCTCGACCTGCTATGTTGATTCTCCTGTAGTAAATGTGTACCGGCGCTCGAAGAGAAGATTTCGGAGTATCTGTTGTATCTATGTTCAGTCTTAAGATATTGAACCCCCCATTCTTTAATACACTCGGCGTTATTTCAACATTAGTATTGGCCAAATATTTGTATTTCTCAACGGGTTCTAAATACCCATTCTTCTGCCCACAATAACAAGGAATGTAGAATGTAGGAATCAAAACGGCATTCTTAACTATTCGTGAAGGATTGTTTGTGTCGAAAAGATCCTATTTACCTACCTATCTATCAACAATATTAATGATTGTATCAGCGATAGTAGACATTTCAATTCTTTTTTTTTTTAATGAATTCTTTATAGTACACTGATTCACTAAAGAGCGAATCAATTCATTAAAATTTATTCCGTTTCGGAAATTATAAATTTATATAAAAATTTCCCATACTTTTCTGCACCAAAGTAGGTGCATGCAATCGACAAGTGTTGTTAACGCCGGTGCTGCCGCTGCTGCTGCTGGTGCTGCTCCTATGATGAACTTTTAGATATTTACGATTACTGCAAACGCGATCGTTATGAAACACAATAAAAACGTTAGCAAAAACACAAAAAATTAACAAAAGAAACTAAAATAAAATTGCGATTGAAATTGAAATTGCATTTTATGGGTATTTCTTCGTTTGTGCATAGGAGTTAGAGGCAGGGGGTTAGAGACTCGATACAATTATGAGTGTGTGTACATTAAAAATTAACTGAATTAACTGAATTCAGTTGCTGCTGAGAACTGAACTAATTTCTCGTCTACATGTGGTACTCTTCCAAATATTTTTGAGTGCTTGCTTTAATGGCTGCTGGCTAAAATAACTAAACAAAATAAAATTTTAAACAAAAAAAAATTTTTAAAATAAAACTACGCTTTATTTGTATAAAATGTTACACCTGAACTGAATTGTGTTTGGCATAAGTAGTCTCCAGTTTTTTACTAATCAATAATTCATGCACAGAACTATTTTACTGATGAAATCATCTAATTTATGTGATCACCTCAAAAAGCAAGATTCTACTAATAGTACAGTAATGCTTAATTATTTTCTGCTTGTCAATATAAAATAAATGCGTCATTCGATCGGTTATAAACTTATTTAATTGATTTAATTGAATTATAAAAAGTTTGTTAGGTAACAATTTAAATGTAGTAATTAATGCTTATTTGCAGTGCTCGGAGTGTTTCGAGTGCGTTATGCTCCATTTCGTATTAAATATCTAACACCGAAAAGGCGTCATATATCTAGAGTTTAAGTCTTTATGCACTTAAAAGCTAAATAAACTAATATACTATTTTATACTATACTATAGTATACTTACTATATATACTATTTTCATATATATATATATATATACATATATGTGTTTATATAGGTATTTACTTTTATTTAAGTGAAAAAAAAAATTATGCAAATTAAACGCAAAATTGTATTTTGTCTTTTAGTGAACTACGAAAAAAAGGTGAATGAAACCTGACGAATGCCGCGTCGCGAGTTACTGCAGTTGTAGCACGTCGTCTGCTTTGGTTAGCCCCACACGTTTCAGCTTGCCCGATCGCTCAATTGCTCGATTACCCAGGCACAGGCACAGGTTGTGTCGTGAGACCATACGTCAAGACAAGTTTTGTGATTTTCACCTGCCGTTTGCAGGGCGCAGAGAAGCGAAGCTATTCGAGTTTAAATGTTGAATTTAATTGAATTTTAACATGCCGCTACGCTGCATTCATGGGGTACTACAATTAATCGAACTTATAATCTGTCTAAATGCATATAAATTTACAAACGTGTATATGTATATTATATATTATATTTGTATAACACATTTTGTATACATGCATATTATAGTATATGGGTATTTGTAAATGCTTGTTGGATTCCACGTCGCTGCAAATAAACTAATAAACAAAACTTCAAATTTCGTTAACGATTATACAATTTTTTATTTGCTTTTGCCTGACTTATTTCTTGCATATTTTTCTTTAAATATTTTAAAGTATTTTATGCATTACTTTTGATTTTATATCTTGTATTACTTTTTTTTTTACTCGAATAAGAAATGCAAATTTTTAAGTTTTTGCACGAATTCTTTCAGAGCCTTCGAGCGAATAAAGAAATGCCATCATCAAACCGATCTAGCGGAGGTGTTTCCAATATTAACACAAAATAAGTTTTCACTTCTCGACAGCTGACTGCGTTGTTGTTTTCGCTGTCATTACTGTTACGAACGCTGTTCGCGTTGCAGTTATTGCAGACGTTGCTGCTATTGTATTCGTTGGCGTATACTTATTTATTTAGATTTTTTTTTCATAATAATTATATCGTTGGGCGAAAGCCTCTTCCCATATAACTTGTGTGACTAAGCTTACAGTCAGCGTCGTTGTTCTCAGTCGCTAGTCTCTGTCATATCATCGCCAACACTAGACGCCCCACTCCTCGTTCGCGTTCATTCTTCATTTGTCGTGCGACTTGCGGTTCTTCTCATGATCGTCTCTCACAAGTTACTCATACGCTCACTTATTTACTTATTTGCTTATTTGTGTTCGTTGTTGTTGTTATTATTATTATCATTCTTCTTGTTGTTTTTGTTGTTGTTTTGTTTATTTGGCTGATTTGGCTGCCGAAGCAAAGCATACGCTAAGCACTGGCAGATCCAAGAGCCACCAACCAACCAACCAACAAAAACAACAAATTTTTTGAAATTAGTTCTAGTGAGTCTGTGAAAGTGTTTGCGACGATCGACATACTCGCGCTCTGCTCCTTAACTAATAGCGAACAAACAAAATATAAAAAGAAAAAAAATTTATAATAAATTCAAAAAGTATAGTAACAAAAAGAAAAAACCATAAAAAATACAAAATAATCAGCAAGCAATAACGAAAGTTTTTGTAAATTTTATCGTTGTTGTTTTTGTAATTGCTGTTTTTTTTTCGTGGTTGATATACGTTTTGTTTTCTTCTTCTACATTTTTAATTTTATTGTTGTTGTTATTTTTGTACATTATTTTATAAGCTTACAAGACGAACGAGTGTGCTGTGTGTATGGAACAATTGAAAATTTCTAAACAAACGTAGTCGTTGTCGATCAGTTTTACGTAAAAATTTCACTGAATCGGTTTGAATTCGTTAGCGGCAGAAACGCAGAATATAAGAAAAATACAAAAAAAAAATATTCAAAAAAATAATATAAAAAGTACGACGTTAGATTTTAAATTAGTTTTTATTAAAAAAAAAATAAAAATTAAAACTATTAGTTCAAAAAGAATAACGTGTGTTAATAACATTATTTGAAAAATCAAAAAAAAATTCTTAAAAGAGCGTAACAAAAACAGTGCAAAACGCACATTTATAAATCTGTGAGCAAAAACAAAAAAGGAATAAAAATGTCGCACCAGTGCAGTTGTGGTCGTGATTTGAACAATAATTACGTCTCCTATACGAATGCGTACGCAAATGCGAATTCGACCATCGATCGTGAAGCCAATGCAACACTGTCTGGCTCAAAGTCTAATGCGTCATCGAAGTACACCATGAATACGACACGTACTCCTGGTGGACAGACACAGCTAACTGCGAAAGTAATGTTCGGCACTGTGGGCGCCATTAAGGAGCTGCGTGAAAAGGAAAAATCAAGGCATGCCGCTACACGTGCTGGGGAACGCAGAAATTGATACACATCCGATAAGTAGCGATAATTCCGAAGCGCAATGATCCAAAAAAACTGAAAGATGTGAAGATATATAAACGTATTTTAAGGACACATTGGCGAAAGCTACAAAATACCTGGTTTATGTGTGTAGATTCTTTGTGTAGTAGTGCAAAGAAATATTTGCTAACAAATTACGCCTAATTAGCAAATATGAGTGAATGTATGTAAAAAATATTAATAAGAAAAATCAATAAAAAAATGTTAAAATTTGTACAACAACAACTACATAATAGATCTTAAAGCTTTTAGTAGGAATCATGTGTATATATTTTCTAGAATCTGAAATATTATCAATTTACATGTTTCCAGTTTTTTTTATTAATATTATATTACAAATTTTTGAATTTTTATTTGTATGTATGTGTTTAAGGTATTTATTAATTTTAAAATTTTATACAAATATCGAGTATAAAGAATCTTAAACAATTTTATATTTTGTTTAAAAAGGCTTAAATAATTTTCATTTTTTGTGTTTTAGTTTACTTTAATATTGATATAAAAAATATTTAATAATATATAATAATGAATACATTCTCAAAATTTTTTTTTGTTTTTTAATTTATTTAAATAGTAACATAAAAAAAATATTTAATAATTTATAATAATGAAAACATTCTCAAAATTAAATACAAACTCATATATACATGAAATATATATGAAAGTAAAAGTTATTGTAGTGAGGAGATTTTTTTTCCAAAAATTTCTTTATCATGCCACAGAAAAACCTAAACAGTTTTATAGAAAATGAGTAAAAATACTTACTTCATAATTTTCAATTTATTTTACATTTAAAGACAGCTTAAAAACATATCTAAGCAATCACTTTCGATTTTATTTGAATTCCATTACATGTACTAAAATAAACCAAAATAATATATTTAATTTAAAGCTTGAGCAGTTGAATACTACTCATCAATAAATGAACGCATAATTACACATTAATAAAAAAATCAGCAAATCATTTACTAAAATTGATATTGAAAATCTTCTTATTGCCAAGTACTTTCCTTTTGGTATATACTTCACACACAAAATACGTTACATATCAAATTTTCAATAATTAACTTACAGCGTACGGTTTAATATTTGGTACTATCCACTTAAAGTTATTTTGTGCCTCTTACGAATTCTCATAGTACACAAAACAACATCGTTATTATTGCATGTTTTTTCCATTTAATTAAATATTAAAGTAATACAAGCAAGTGTTCAAAAAATAGAAAAATTCAGATTCAGAATCAGAAATTCAGAATCACAGATTCAAACATTTTCGCAGTTAGAATATAAATATAAAGACAAAACCACATAAATATATTAAATTAACATTGATTTATGTTTCTATATATGTATGTATATACAAAAATATATATATTTTTGAAATATTAGCTATCGATGTTTTTTACAGTAATGGCGTTAAATAAGAAGATTATTTAAAATACATAATATTGAATGAAAGTATACAAATCAGATATATATATATAAAATATAAAAACAAATTATTTAAATGAAGAAAATTTGTTAATATATAATACTATTATTATTCTTGAATTTTTATTTTATTATTTTTTTGTTTTGTAATGTATTTAATATATCACAAAAATGGAAGTATTTGTTAATCACATATAAAATACTATTACTACATGAATTTAAGGCTAAAAATAATAACATATTAATATTTTATTTAATTTCCTATTTAAATAATTTAATTAAATTATAAATAAACTATTTATATATTTATACATATTGAAATAAATAAAATCTATGATATATATAAGCTATTCTTATAACTTTTCTTATTATATACGATTATCCTTTTACTTTACTTATTTCATTAAATACTATATCAGGCTAAATTTTGTTGATAATTAACAAAGATTTTATTATAATAAAAAATTCATTTTGTCGTAATTTAAGCACTAATATAAGCCGATATATAAAACAATAATACTATAAAAATAAATATAAAAATCTTTAAACTTATATTTAAACTATGGGATATGGTATTTAAAACGATTTCCATAAAGTTCATTTAAGTTAGATGCAATATATAGTAAAAAATATAATTTTATTTGAAATTTATATTCGATTTATACAAATAATAAAGAAAAAATATTCATATTTATAAAAGTGCATAATAAATAAAATATATTTATAAATACAAAAATATATGTAATTATGTAGAAGTAATATAATATGTATGCATACTCCTTTAGTGCAATAATTGTTTTTTAGTTATAAGTTCAACATTATTCAAAATAAATAACTTTTCATTTCTTTTATAAAAGAATGTAAATTTTATATAAAATTTTGTAAAACAAATATTTATCTATAAAAATATAAAAAAAATTTTGTCTTTTTTTTCTAGAATTTTTTTGTATTTTTAATTAATATAAATAAAATAAATTTTATTACTGTGTGTCAAAATAACATAAAATCATAAATTTTATGAATCATTAAACTATAATCAGTTGATGAAAACATACTATTCAATAATTACCATAATTGAATAAGGAAACTTCCACCACAAGTCAAGTTATCACATTTATGGAAGTGTTTGTTTTGGTATATTTACATACTGCATGGAGACCACTGAGCTTTAAGAGTAGATTAAATCAACCATTATTTTATTTAAAGTGTTTTATTTAATAATGTTTTAAATAGTTTTCTACTTCCCAATTATTTGTTGAGTTTTTACAATGTTAAGAAGCTAATACGAAGTGAATAAACTATTGTTAATTATTGCTTAATAATTTATATATCTTTACTTTATCGCTACAATATCTACGTTTCTACATCATCAAATGCTATCTATATCCTTGCAGCAGAGTTTTGGCGAGTGCATTCTAAAAAACAATCTATTTTGCGAAATGCACGGACTCAAAATTCGCTTTAGCCATATGGTTCCTTAGTAGCAGTTACTTACAATAGTCAATAGAATCATGTATTGCTATAAGATTGTAAGAATTACTCATCATGTACTTTGCGAATACAGTTAATTAAATTAAAACGTTAACAGTTGCGCTTAAACAATGTGATACTGGCTTTAATAGAGATAATGGCATTCAATTATTCAATTATAGCTGTTGATTATATAGATTTGTATAGATTTTTAAAGTGACGGAATATTCATAACTTGTAGAATCCTTTGAAATGATTTGATTAAGCTTGTTTGTGGTTACTGCCTTGTACACCAAATATCACTTGATTAGATATAACATATGTATAGATTTGTAAAATGGCTGAATATTCTTTTGAATCTTGTGGAATCTTAAAATACGATATGATATGTAGGTTTAGAGGGGCGGCTTTGTATATCAAAATTCATTTGAGTACAAATAATAACTACTGTGATACTACGGATACATACAAGTCTCATACACTGTATCAAAAAGACCAGCAAAAGAAGTTATAAAATGTGAAGCGGTCTGCCCATACATAACGCAGACATAGATTAAAGGGCAGGCATGATCAGGAATTAATTTAAATAGAACGAAATCAACCTGACAAGTCAATAGACTTGACAATGTTCCTAATTTTAAACGATGTTTGCTCTGCTAGATCAGTGAAAAAATAAACCCTAAAAACGTTACATCTACTTTTAGTCAAATATGAAACAGTTTCCTTTTCTTTTGCAGGACCACAACCACGACAAAAGTCATTAGGTGGTAGACCAAGTCTCATTGAATGTGTCCTTAGTGCAAAGTGATTTCTTAATATCAATACAGTAGTGCAATGTAGGTTCCACTTCAGTTGAAACAGATATAATTTATTTAATTTATGACTAAATTGGATTTTTTTAGGTGTTGCAAAATATATTTGTTTAATGGTCATTTTAATCATTGCAAGTGCCATATCGATGTCCGAGAAATGAGTTTCAGAGAGCAACGTGTCTGATTTGGAAAGTTATCAGTCACACTATTACCTTAAATGAGGTTGTACCCATATGTGTTATACACTGATAAGCCAAGCCAACCCGTTGAAAGAAGCCTGATATTCTCGAACTATTAAGGATGAAATCGAATCGCTTACTAAAGATTTGATAGATGTTTGCTATCAAATACGCTAGAAGAATGACTCAGTACCCATTTTGATATTGAATGGTCAATACTTCTGTCTGAAATACGCTTTCGTAGTTAAATATTCGAGGCGAAATGTAAATACCTTATCTTTTTTTTGGAAATATGCCGCTTCCGACTTTACCAACTAGTTAAGAGAAATGATACGAAACCGGTCCATATTTTTTTGTTTAACAATCTGATAGATTTAAGAAAGTAAATTATAAATTATATATAATCTCTGATTTTTTTATTGTGTATGAAATAATTAAAATAATTTATTTAAATTAAAAATTGTTTGTAAACATAAATTTCCTCAATCTGTATTAATTATTTACTATTAAGATTACTATTTAGAGGGGTTTTCGAATAATAATAATAAAGCTTCTTTGTCACTATACAAAGTAAGTCTAGCTTTACAGCAACACTAATACTTTATTCAAGATTACTATTATTAAGATAAAAGTAGTAAACATTATTACTTGTTTTTTCTAGTTCCATATATTCAATATTGAAGTAAAAGAAAATACCAGATACTTCACTATTTTGGCTAAAAAGATATTTTTATATTCAAGTGGGTAAGTCTACAACTTTCTTCAGCATTACTCCTTTGTCTCAAATTGTCAAATATTTTTAAATTGGAATAAAAATACATAGTTAATTTATTATGTATTAATGAAGTTATTTTATTCATTGTTAGGCACCTTGTTATATTTATCAATTGCATTGATTTGTCCACTATAGCTTAGAAGACTTTGTTCAGGAACTATGTATAGATCGCAAAAGCTCTTTATTTTATTTTATAACAAAATATAATTCTTTAATCCAATTTTATTTATTTATATGATTATCATATCATATCATGACTTATCTTCTATGATTTTAAAAAGAAGAAATATCGCTGTAGTCGTTTTTAAGTTCATTAATAAAAAAAAACTAAAAATTTTTAAAAATTAAAACTTATCTCTAAAATTCTAGTTACTTTATAATTTTATAAAGTAAACTTGATACTATATACTAAAAACTTAATTGCATATTTTTGTAAACACTTTTCTTTGGAAAATGAAGCTAATTGTTTATGTTTTGTCACATATATTTTTTTTGTTGTTTTTATACAAATTAGGGGAGTATGCCGATGAATAGATCAAAACAGAAAGCCGTATTTTTTAATTTAAATATTGATGTTGTTTCAATACCCTTCTTCCCATTGTAAAGCAAGCATATTAAGTTTGCCGAGTTGTTAGTAATATATTAAAGTAGACTGCTGGCTGTCTATTTATTGCAAGACGAACTAGCGTCCCAGTCTTTGAGTTACTAAATTGAAATATGCACATCTTGTGAATATAAGTAGATCAATTCCATACAAAAAGAAATTGTTTATCTGTACTCTACAGTATCCACAAAAAATACTTTATACCATATTTAAAAATATATTTTATGTATAATATTTAAATAAAGTTCAAGTTTGAATATATATCACTTAACACAGTTTAATAAGTAATTGATTTGATATATAACTATCTGTGTGCAAAGTGTAACAGCTATGGGAAAATCAAGCGAAATATTATTTTTTTTTATTATTATTTGAATTATTTTATTGAGAAATGGAATGGAAAAATATTCTTTTTTTTTTAATTTTGATGTTTATACTAATCTCAGGAAATGTATTATATATTTTAAATTGTTAAACATAAAAAAAAATAGGTCATATCTCAAAATGATAACAATAAAATTTCTAGTCTATTTAAAAAGTAATAATTAGTTACATGTTTTTCATGTTAAGTTTTAATAAAAAACTTTCATAGCAAAAGTAACAATACTCCAGCAAAATATGCGAACATAAATATAGTTAGTTTCACAGCTCGGAATACGAGCTCGTACATATAATAGTTATATATATTATATATTAGTTATATTAATATTAATTAATATATTAATATTAATAATATATATAATAATATAAGATAATATATAATATATAAGATGTTGAAGCAGCAGTTCCATTGGTATGTTCATCTATGTTGTGATTAAATAGAGCAACTATAGAAATGTATCAGTATAATTCCACTAAGTAATAGAGGATCTCACTAACGAGAAATTAGCCTAGGCAATAATATCACATAACTTAAGAATGCTATCAGCTTTCTAGATGTGCAAATAAAGTATTACAAGTTGTTATAAAAAATAACTGAAAAACAACAACTTGTTTCAGGTTTTTAATTACAATAGTGTGAAATAATTTACATTTCAATTTTATTATTAAGGTTGATGTTTGGACTCTTTAAAGATCTTAAATCTAGGAGACTTATGCTTTACAAGGTGTAAAGAATGGCAAAAGGAAATAAGTAGCATTAGTTTATATTACAATTTAAATATTTTTTAAGGCAGAAGTAATAATGCAGAAGTGCATATACTCCTTTCATTGGTTCAGAGCCCTTCTGCGGGGTAAAAATAGTTTCACAAATAGCTTATTATGTGAACGGGAGAAACAACATCTACTTGAAGACTGGAGAGCCCAAACAGGCATGCAACAGTCAAAAAGATTCATTGATCCTGATCACATTAAAGTTGATGCTATCCTTGGCCTTAGCAGAAACGAGCAGACACTGTAGACTTAATTACCACATGAAGATTATAGGTGTGGTAGAAAGTGACTTCTCTCAACTCTGTCATGAGGAGAAGGAAACATCAGAACATGTTCTATGCAACTGCCCAGCGGTTGCAAGACGTAGACTCGATTACCTTGGAAGCGGGATATTAGTTCCAAGTCAAATAGGTAAAATTAAGCCCACAGCAATTACAAGATTTATAAATAGTTTGAAATTGTCCTAGTTGGGCCTTTAGGCGCACAATAGATCTTTTAGGTCGGGGTGCTTCAATAACCTATTACTTAAATAATAAATCTACAGGTTGATATTACGATTTTATTAAACATTTTGTATCAAGTTTCAACTTTATTCACAACTAATCGGCAAAAAATATTACTGTGCTTTCCAAAATTAATTGATTTCCTCAAAATTTTTGGTTTCTTGGAATACTTTTATTTCAAATATAGACAGATAGATCAATTTTTTTTGTCTGTTTTTTTTTTGTATTGTAAAACTTATACTAATAAATTCCTTCAGCGGAAAGAGTGCGGCACTTGTATGTGGTTTTAAGTTATGCGGAGGCGTAGAATTTCATTTTTTATGGTCAACGGATTATAATTTTTTATTTTCAAATGTTTTGTTTATTTTAAGTGGCAGTAAAAACATAATTTTAAAATGAAAATTTCAGGTTTTGAGAATATCTTATGTATGTAAATTTATTTCGAAGCAAATATACAAATGCGATATAAATACACTAATGGCTCTGTAAATATTAAATATCTAAACAAATTTTGTACTGTACTGCAGCTCAGCGCCTTTTCAACTTTTCTTATTTTGACGTCAACAAGTGTCAGCCAAAAATTCAATAAAAACTTTTTCGAACCCAACGAATATGCGTGGGTCAAAAAGGATGTGCTTTGCATAAATGCAAATGTTGTTGTTATTGTATAGAGTATTTTTTTGAACATGTACAATTTTTTTGATAGGTAGAAGAATAGGTAGAACAGGAAACTGCACAATCCAAGCTTCATGTTTAGATTATATTTTGGATTATAGCGACATTTCAAAGATTTCAAACTTTGCATTTGACAAGAACTTTTTCTATATATTTTACTTTAGAATAAAATAAATTTACATCCATTTTTAGTATTAATAATTAATTGGTTATATGCAAAGATGTATCCGTGAAAGCTTAAGCGAAAACGTATACAAAATATCTTGACAAGGTATTCGTAAAAGAACATAAAATATAATTGAATCTAAAGCAAAAATAATCGCTTTTACTTTTACATTCGACGTCTTACTTTATGTGTTGCTCTTATCTTTTCATCGTTACTTTGTGTCTTTCTTAAAAAGTTAAAATTCGAGTGGCAAGAATTTACTAGGTAAAGCATAATAACAGTGACCCACTCTATTCATTTTCATTTCACCTACGTTTTCCATTTCGATAGCAATTCAAGTAGTACAGAAGACTGGTATGAGGGCGGGTAGTCTTCGCTTCGAGCAACTGAGCAACTAAATAATTATACACGACGATCTAAAATGTTTTGTTCTATTTCATTTTTATTGCTTTTCGGCGCATTTTGCTTAATGTACCATACATGAGATTCTTAAGTTATCTCTAAAATATCCACTTATTTCTGGTTTTGGGGTCATTTTAATTGACTTCAATTGATGAAGTGCAGTTTGATGTCAAACAAACCAATTATGGCGCAAAAAATATGCGCTTTCGGCTTTAATTGATAAAAAAAACAATGACATTGTGAGGGAAACTGAACAATTAAACTAAAATCTCAATAATTTTTATTACGTTCAAATTATAAAACTAATTATAAAAATAAAAAAATTAACTTGTAATTAAATTATATTTTAAAAATTAAATTATCCATACCAATTATAATCGTTTAATTATCTCTAACTTTTTGTATTCTAAAAGCATATCCATCATATTTGTGTAGCGTTCAAAATAAGACTTTAAAATCCAAAATGCTCTTTTTGGGATAAGCTTCAACTCATTTATAGAAACATAATAACATAAGATATATTACATTAAATTGTCGTGAATTTTTGCATATTATATTTCGATATTATGATTATTTTGTAATTTCGAAGATTAAAAATAAGTTGTTAAAGGCTTTAAAACTTAGCCGTAAGCTTTTCCCATTACTTAGCCGAGTAATTTTTCAATGCATTTAAGTAATAATCAATTAATTCATGCATTTTTATTTAAGAACCTGGTAGCTTCCTTTACATATCGATTATAGGGAAATGTTATTTAATAGAAGAAATATTTTTAGCAAAAAATGTTAACGAGAATAGGTATTGATATTTGTGCAATAAACAAAAATGAACGAAAGTCATTTAAAAATTAAATTATAAAACATTATGATTACTAAAACCATTGGAATATGTGTTAGGCATCAAATTAAAAAATGGAATACAAGTTCAACTATGTTGGTAAATTTTTTTACAACTTTGCTTGTTTTTTAATTGGAAATTTTTTTTAAATGGATCTTCCTTTGATACTCCAATATTCTTGGTAAATATTCACAATGCAGCTTTTCCATCTTTCATAGAGATTTTCTCGTTTTCTTGAACATTAATTAATAAATTTCGGATGTTAAGAGACATTTTCAGAAAATAATCATAACAATATTAATCCCTCTTGATATATCTTCTGTTGCTTCAACATCTATTAAAAATAAATTAAATGGCCCGTAAAATAATAATATCAGAAGGAAGCTAAAAATATATTTTCTTGATATATACTCAATTATTTTTAAATAATTGATTTGCTAATAAAGATATTGACATATTATAAGAGAATATGTTAAGAAGTTATAACAACGTCATATTAAAAAATCATAATATATATGAGTAATATTAAAAATAAAATACAATTTAAAAAAAAAATGATTTGAAGAAGAAAAATGTTCCAAAAATATTTTGTTTAGTGTTATCTATCGTCTGCTTTGCACTTTTTATCTTTTTAATTATTTAATTTAATTTTTTTTATACAATGTAATAATTTTATTTTTAATTTATTTATTTTATACATTTATCACTTAATTCATTTATTAAATAAAATAATGAATTAGTTAAGATCTTTGAGAAGATGACATTTTTAAGTTTCTAAAATTTTCTTTTGTCATTATCATTTGCGTTCATCATCAAAATTTTAAAACCTTATATAAATTAAAGATGTGATGAATAATAGTTATTGTTGATCTTTTTATCGAATTGATAATTAGTGAAACTACAAAAGGATCAGTATTATTAATCTATGTATTTTGCAATATCTCAAAGCAATCGTCGTGCAAATATTTTTAGCGAGATTACGTTGATTTAAGTTAAATTCCTCCAACTCTCATAGCACGCCTTTATAGTACGCTGAATGGTACATTTCTCGTTCAGTTTGGACAAGGTAGATCTTAATAGTTATATATAGAAAATTTATGGCAAAAAACTAACTTACTTACTTACTGTACTCCTCTTAGAGCATAGCGCCTCTAGTTTTAGGATCCTCTAAATTAGTGTAATTGACCAAGCACTTGACTTCACTCAGTGTAACTTTTCTCAGTTTTTGAAGCTAAATGTTAAATGGTTTAATGTATGATAGTTTGGGTCAATTCAACATTTACAAAAGCAACAGAAATAACGGATTTACAATCGCATGTAATATACCAAGATAAAATGAAAAGAAGAAAAATCTTATAAAAAATACGTCCGAATAACTAATGATACATTCCGTACCACAAACCACAAATAACCCTAAAATAATAGATCGAAAGAGGATTTATAGTGTCTCCTAATAGAAAGGCACCTTAAAAAACATCAACAGAACAATAAACAGATAAATAAATAGAAAAGACCATAAAGACAATATTAGCAGAAAGTATGTGCTACTTCTACAACTGAACATCTATTATTCTTCTGATGTTCCATTATCTCACCATTGTTACATACTAAATAGTTTCATTTCAATGAATGCAAGATTTCTTGTCATACTCTTTCCGCCCTGATGCAGTAGTTAAAAACTTCAAACCCCTGACAAAATTTTTTTTCAGGAAAGTACTATATAACTAAATGTATATATTTGTATATATTTTTTATACATTAAAAACCATTTTAATTTATAAAGTTTATAAAAACTTTATATAAAAAAACATAAATTATGTTATTATTTTTTCATAGTATTTACCAGTTTCTATTTAAAAATAGATTCATTATCATGAATTCAGAATAATTTTAAAACAAAGATTTTTCATAAAATGGCAGAGAAACATTAAATCGTTAAGATATTACTACATATACAACATTTTAGAATTATAATTGTCCATAAAATACATTTTTTAAATCCTTCAAAACTTAATTCATGAACTATATACAATATAGGTATACATTATATGTATGTTTGTAAATATTTTTAGCTCATATTTATATTTGTTGATAAATCTTGTGTGAACGTAAAAGAACTATTTTTTGGTCGTACTTTTGTACATACTTGTACATTGACTTCATTATATATATGTACAAATATACCATATATAATCATATAATGTATATAATATCTACAGTTCATGATTTTCATAAGATTTTTTATTTTTATATTTACTTATGTATTAGATTTAAAATTCATTTAAATAAATATACTATATATTATAAAATTATATTTAGAATTATTAATTATTGTTATTTTATTTTTAATTCTTTTAGTTGTAGTTGTCGTTTGCATATTTAATATATATTTCTTTATTATAGAATTACGAATTTTTTTGAGCTTTATTTTTCCTAAGTGGTTTTTTTTCGTATTGACATGAATATAAGAACAACCATTAGTAATAAGATACCGATTTCAATTTAATATTAAGAACACCACAATGAAAGAGCAGATTATCAAAGCCATGGACCATAGCATGTAATACGCTTGCCCATTAAGAATTTCTGTATTCCCACACATAAGCATACCATACCACACAGCTACCGAAGATACAGCCAAAGCATAGCGCAACGGTAGAACGTGTAGCGATGTGAGCTATGTGAGTGGAATGTGGTCATCCAAGTGGGCAGCGTTATATGTATGAATGATCGAGTAATCCGTAGCAATCGCATGAATGGGCATATCTAAATACGTAAAGTAGATTTAAGTGGGTCTCTTATTTGCTTCATTGTTTCGTTACTGCTGAAGAGTTTTTATTATTTTTTTTTTATTATTTTCAAGCCACTCATGCATTATCCACCCATTTATGCTTATCAAAATTTTTGTTTATTTAAGATTTATTTATGTTTTGTTTTCTTAATTTATGAGGTGCAATTTTTTTCACTTTTGCTGTCTACTATTGTCGTCTTCAACATCTTTAACCAAAAACAAAAAAAAAATTAATGTTTTCGTTTTTGCTTGGAAAACTTTCTCTTCTAATTGAAACGAGATTGATGCGAGTCGTTGGACATTCGACTACTCTAAAGGAAAAAAAATACTAAAATAAAAATAACATTTAATGGGAACTTTTTAGAGCTTCAGGCAGTTTAATGTCACATCAAGCAAACTAGAGTTTAAAGAGATAAACTTAAGATACGGAAACATAAAAAATTCATAATCAAAGTAAAGTGAAATGAAAAAAGTAAAAAATTATACATTCAATGAAATCGAAGAAAGCAAAGAACTGGCTCCGTTGCTTGCTAACGTTCACCAGCATTGATCTTATTCAGGGAGGTATTCTGCCACAGCGTGACCAAACTCTGTGCTGGGGCTTCTAATGAAGACTTCAAGCTGAGAATCAATTCAGTACGATTTATAGTGATCAAAGAAACAAACGCGAATTTCTTGAACGAGAAGGGGCAAAAAGTTTAGAAGCTCGTGTATTGTGCATTTATCGTATCCTCAGTGTTAAGTCTAAAGAACTATAAGTTTATTCTTGTGTGAATTATTTACATCACTTATTATTGCAATAAGTGCAAATAAAAAATAAAATAGAAATAAAAATAAAAATAAAATATGTAATGTGGCCATAAAAATATCCATGAAAGCGGCGGAAATATTTTAACCATTTCACGCGATCGAACAAGAATTTATGTAAATGATCAATAAATAATTAAGTGTGAAAAATTGAAAAATTGAAAAATTGAAAAATTTAATTTAATAAGCGGAAAGTGAAGTGTGTTATGCATTAAATACATTTTTTCTATATTTGCTCTTTATTTTTTGCATTTCTTGTTGTGGACACCATAAGTGCTGAGATCGCATGTTCCTCTTTTTGTTCCAGCTTTTTAGTATATAATTTATGTGACCAATATGAGAAAAACAGGTAATTAAATTCACTTCATTTAGCTGAATATTTTAAATCGGATTTAATATGAAATTTATAAACTTGAAATAAGCCAATATACTTGTATTTCCATCCAATTGGATTTTTTTATGTGGAAGTTTCTTACTTTGAATTCAATGAACTGAAAATGCTTGCCCAGCTACTCATCAGTACTCATGTATATTCATTAGGCAAAATGGTGAAAGTGGAGTTCATCTATCTTTTATTTCAATAGCAATTTAACATTTGACCATTCCGTGAGTAATTTGAAAAAAATTATATTTGAAACTTTTTTTGCTTGAAGTTATCATGAAGGTCTTAAAATTGCTTCATTAAATTTTTTCTACATATTTTTTTCAGAAATTTCAAATCCAAATTTTTCACATTTTATATTTTTTTCGTATAAAAAATATTAAACTGAAGCTTGTATTTTTTATGGTGTTTAACATTTTTCATATAATGATTAACAATTGATTATTATTAGTCTTAACCTAATGAATGAACTCCGTTATATGTTTAGATTCTCAATCGTTTTGTAAGAGTTAGTAGATTTTACTAACTGAATGATTCTCATTATGTCCATTATTTGCTAAAATTCACTTAACTCTTTATGTGCTAATGATCTTCAAATATGAAGAAATATACCAAAATTTTCAATGCATATTTGTCTAGTATAAATAAGTTCATTGTATCTAATCAAGAACTTGTGATCATTTGAATAATTTAACTGTTAAAAATTGAGGCTTATGGAAATTTTTATACTACTTTCAGTTATCTATTAGAAACAAAACATTTTTACAATTTTTGTTTTGTTTGTTTATCGGAAATAAGCCAGGAAACGGAATGAATGAGAACCCCCACTGAACAGTTTTTGTAATTGAATAATTGAAATATATGTAATTGTAAAGAATTTGAACAATTCCTTTATAAAAGTAAAAATGAAGTTTATTCCAATAAAATAATCAATGCATATATGCTGAATACCTATATTAAGTCATATACTAAATCAAACAAGATTTTTATATTAAAATCGGAAATATGTTGGATAAGACTACTTGAATACCTATATTAAGCCATTTACTAAATCAAACAAGATTTTTATATTAAAATCGGAAATATGTTGGATAAGACTATTTGAATATATGAACCCATATTTCAACCTTCGGCCACTAACATTTTAGTGACTGATTAATTTATTAAGAAATATTAAAGAAATATCAATTCATATACAACCCCTCGCTAAGCGCATATTTCTATCTAAGCAAATATTTCTCTTTATTAAAATAAACTTCCTTTGATAAAATTCAAGTCTAGATAATTGGGAGCTTGAAGTAAACATACATTTCATCATTAGATTAATGCCATTCTTTTAAAATAAATTTATGATACTAATATAAATACACTAAATCTTCATGTATTTTGATTTGGCATACTAACCTACACTCAACAAAGATCATAAAAATTGATAAGATGTGATTAATGATTTTAATATCTGATGTAGTTTATTAGAAGTAATATTTATAAAAAAAGATCCCCAACTTTTTTATTTGTAATGTTACTCATTTATATTCATGGAATAAATATTTTTTTTTTCTATTACACTTTGAGATACAAAATTTTGTTAATGGAATAGTGATCTACCTCAAAGGGTATTATTAATTTCTAATTTTCAAATTATTGTTGAAATCATATCCATTTTATATTAAAATTGACTTAGTCATAGTCATTTGGTATTTAATACGAGACATTCATGTAAATATTATCAAGATTTAAGTATTATTATTGAAATATGATATCATGTTACCAAAGAATTAAATAAATATAATTATTTTAAGGTAAATTTAATATATATATATAATTTTATTATGTCTAATAATATATATAATACTATTATTTCTAATAATATAATAAAATATATTATAAACTCGGTATTATAGCAAATAGTACTTTTGAAAAATAAGTATCTTTAGTGAGATCATCTATTATGTTAACAATTACATGCATAAGTCAGAAGATCTAATTCCAGTTTTCACCTAGTTTTGCACATCTTTTTTGTACTATATCATTTAGATTTTCGATAAGATACATAAGAAGTATGTATTAATAGAAGTAATCTAAAAAATTGTAGTATTTTCTTTTTTTGATTGGAATGTAAATTAAAACTACAAAAAAATTATTTAATGTCAAGAAAAATATATGAAATTTATCTTGGTTTTATTGGACAAACATTTCTTGTTATAATTCTTGTTATACTCATTAATCATATTCTTGCGCAGAATTTGAGAAGGTTAATCATTGAAGAAAATTTTTTTAAATACTAACTCTACTATAGCTAATAATATATATCATATTGTGGTATTAAGTTTGAGGTTACACAAAATTCGTTATAAAAATGTTTATAAAGAATTTTCTTGAAAAAAAATTCTGTTACAATTCTTTATATACGAACTAATTATACTCTGATATAGAATTTAAGGTGATCGAAAAATTCGTTACAGAAAATACTAAAAATTCCAATAAAATTTTATGTGAAATATAAAAAGATTTAAAATTATTTTAATGTCTAATTCTTGAGTTAAAGAGTCTTAACCATTCTATCACGCTTCATAGTTCTGATTCAAGTTACTATGCCTTAGGGACCTCAAGATTGATCCCATCAAAAAATACATAAAGGATAGAGCCTTGAAATTATTTGCGAAACCTGACAGACTTACTAACACCGCATTATCAAATCTCAGAATGGTTACAGGCTCCTCGGGGAGGTATGCAGATCTGAGGTCAATTATTACTTAGTCTGATGATGTGATAAATAATAATCCAGTCAAGGCGCAAAGAGGGGTTTTGAAGAAACCTCGCAGTTAATATAGAGTAAAAATGCTCAGGTGCACTGACTCAACTTCCCTCAACATAATAATTCTTGAGTTAAAGCATTTATTTATATAACAACTAACTTATATAACAACAAATTATACTCTCGTGTAGAATGTAAGTTTGTCCAGAAATTCAATATAGAAAATTCTGAAGTACTTAAAAATATTATCTTATATTTTGTTAAATATTTTTTGTTTTAGACATTAATTCTTAAGTGGAAGCATTTTTTTTTTGTTTTATTAAAACATTTTTTTCGATACGATCTTTTATATAAGAACAGATCTAGTATAGAATTTAATGTTATCCAAACATTTATTATTAAAAGTACTTATCTTATTTTTTTAGAATTATTTTTTTTTAATGTCTCATTCTTAAGTTAAAGAGTCTTAACCATTGTATCACGCTTCATAGTTCTGATTCAAGTTACTATGCCAATTTATTTAAATGGCCAGAATGACTATTATTTGTCGAAATGGAATTTATGAATTTTAAGCTGCTAATACCAGCACCTGAAATAAAGTAGAACATTGCATCTTTATAAGATCAACGTTAAAATACTTCATTTAAATATTGAAAAATACTAATTCAGCGCTAAGGGTGCGGCCTGCTACTTATTACACTGCAGCCGGCATAGACAGACCACGCTAGGAAAATCGATTAATCGATTAATAACAATTCTTCACGTAAAACGATTTAACGAAGCCATTAGCAAAACAAGATTTTTACAACTCAACAACAAACGATCAAATCAACAACAAAACACATGAGCAAGTGTAACGATCGCCCGACTTTAGTTGTTAACATAATTTTTACATTTTTGCCAAAACGTATCATTTGAATTTAATGGCCTGTAACGATATTTATTTATTTTTTTCATACTTTAATTTTAATTTTAATATAAAATATATATATATTTTTATTTTTGTTTTACTCGGTTGCAATTTGTTTTTCCATTATTAACTGCGATTGGATATTCTTGGCAAAACTGTACAAGAAATCGCATAAGACGCCACCCCATGGCATGAATTCGAACTCCTCAGCTTTAACTTTTGCCGTTCGAGCGTATAAAAAATGAAATCATAAAAGAAAAAAATTAAGCTAAATAATTATTAGAAAACCAATGCGGAATAAATGCATATTTTTTTTCGATTTTTTTTCGATTTGATTTCCTTTTATTATTCAACAAAATAATTAAAATAATTATGTTAATTTATGTATTTGTACTTATTCGAAGCGCTTCGAAATGCGGTAGTTTTGTATTGTCTTACGACTGCAACGTATTTGCATGCAATAACTTATTGTTTTTCTATTATATTAATATTTATTAAAGAATATACTATAATAAAAAGTTAATTAATTAATTAAATATTGTAATTAGTTCGTTTAATAATTTTAAGAGCAAAGTATTTTTGTCTTGCAAAACTAACACATGAACAATGTTTTCGTTAAGTGCCTGTACTAACTAATTAATGTTTATTACCAACTGCCTGTAACTATAAAGGCGTGATTAATTCCATACTTCCACTTTAAATAATAAGAAAAGAAAAATTTATATATTAAGTTTATTTTTAAATAAAATGAAAACATGCAAAAGGTTAGATTTGTCTTTTACGTAGTTTAAATACCCTTTACACAAATAATTATGCTATAAAACAATTATTTATGACTTACTAACCTTATATCTTTACATATAAATTATTGAAAAAGTTTATTACCCTATATATTTTATATATATGTGTGTGTGCATATATAAACTTGTACTATGGTATCATAATGGGAATAAAGTAACCCTCGTTCGATTTTCAAGTAATAAGCAATTCGACGGTAACGAAACAGCTGATAAGCTTGCGAAGATGGGATACACTAACTCCCTTCATAAGACACGTTGCCTTTTGCCAAATATCCTCTTATCAGACTGAACTAAAAATATAGAATGTAAGCTATTCGAAAAGACCTTAACCGACTCTAATGGCCCAATATCATATTTCCTAAAACTTCTTATATTAATCAAATTAAGATTGAGTTGTTGCCAATGGCATGAGTTGATTTTTGCATGCGAAATACCTTGTTTGTTTACGTTTTACATATAAAACAAATATTTAAAATTTTGGCAATTTGCTAAGTGGGAAATTTATTTTTAAGTGTTGCATTCAACATTTTTTGCCTTAAATCAGTTGATTTATTTATAATGAGCTCATTTGTATGAAAGCTCTTTGTGTGGTAAATTATCATCACTAGCGTCCAAACACCTTATTCTAGTCAATAACTACTGCATTCTGAAGATGAGAATTAAGGACATTGGCATCTGTGGAAAGTGAAAGTTCTGCCTGTCTTATCTACTAGTGCCCTACGATTGCTAGAAACCAGTTCAGTACTTTTATTCGTCTTTTATTGTGTCGAACGAGATCTGACATCTAAAACTAAAATGCATTAGTTTGTTAATAATCTAAATCTGTCCAGATAGACTTTAAGGATTCTCTTCCGGGATAACACAATACATCTTATAGATCGGTGTGTATCATTATACATTCTAATAATAATAATTCATATCATGCAATAATAGGTATATATAATAATCTTGTTTAATATATTGTTGAGTAATTTATAATGTTGATCCAAGTCAAAAGCAACGAACTTAAAAGTTCAGTTCAAGTTATTCATTTTATATTTATATTATTATGTTTATAAACATTGCAAGATATAATAAGACTAGGAAAAACCGGATTACCGATTCATTTATTTCGAACAAAGTATTATTGTGGATTCAGTTTTCATTATCTTGTAAAATGATTGCTCAGCTTGATAACAAATGTGATATTTTGGCCTTTATTCAAAGAACTGAGTGTCAGGTAGTGTCAATTTGCAGTACAAAAGTTATATATGATCGTGAAGTTCAGCTCGTGGACCATAGTCTAAAAAATATAACTAACTAATTTCATTCCTTTGTCACCATGATTTATTTGAACTTTCAAAAAATATATATTTCTCTTAATCTCTTAATCTTAGTTAAGAATATAGTCGTGTATGGTTTATAAGATTTCGACGTTTTCCTCATTACATCATAAATACTATATCTTGCTAAACTTAATATGTGTTTTATTCACAATAGTATGCAAGGTATGGAAAAATTTAAGTTACTACATTTTTAATGACTAAAAATTTTTGTCAGTTCCTTAATAAATAAACAAATATATTGTAATAAAACTACATATCAATATATATAAATAAATTAAATACTTTATACGTGAATACTAATATTCGTATTATTTAATTTAAATCAATTATAAATTATTGACGATCAATTTTGATGTGTTGAATGTAGCAATGAATATTAACATGGTTTTATTATTATTAAGGAAGATAACGAGAATGATAGAAATATTCCATCATTTTTTGGATGGTTAATAAGTAATTATATGATTTGTTTTTCTCAAATACTTAACTTATAATTCTCATGTTATTGAATTAGTATCAACTATAAATTAGTTATAAACTTAAGATTAAAGATAATTCTAAATGTTTATATAATTGTGTTTTATGAAAGTTCTGATAAAAAATTTGAAGTTGACTTAAGTTTTGTTGTAAAAGCGTGAGCAGGATATATTTTATACAATGATGTCGTTCTGAACTTACTTTTGCAATGTTAACTTAAAAATTTGATAGAAACAGTTTTCTATGAGGAGATATTTAACAGTTAATATCGAAAGTGCAAACCAAAAAAAAAATTTTAATTTTCGCACTGTTTTAGAAAGTTAGTTGTGTTAAGCCTTTTTCGAGTTAGTGCATCTGGGCACTTTTACTCTATGATAGCTGGGCGGATTCTGCATAGTCCCGCTCACCTCACTGACTGATTTGAGTATTCCTGATAATCTTCTCGATTATTCAATGATTGGTCTAAGATCTGCGTACCGCCCCGTGTGGTTAGTGATTACTCTGAGATTAGATAATGGTGGCTATTATGAAATGTCTACCGATAGACAATAGACTTTTGTCTACCGAGTCGATTGGTAGGCAAATTTGGTATTATGAAACTTGATAGACAAACATTTGCACTATTGTGAATGATGTAAGGGTTTTAGAGCGCCCAGCTTTAATTGAACTTTTTTTGTTTGTATTGTGTTCACTAAGAAACATTAAAATTGAATTCAATTCTTTTTAAAATAAATAAAAATATATTTTCTTAATACGATATTATTATTTAATATTACATTACATTAATAAACTAAAGTAATATATTAAACTTAAACTTTAATATTCTAAAAATAAATATGTTTATATAAATATTAATTTTAATATTTTTATAATATGTAGTTATATTTACATTATATGTATATTACATTAAATTATATTAGTAATATTCATATCTTTTTTTAAGCAGTTGAAGCTTAAAGGACCGATATTTATATCTTTTGTCGGTGTTTTCCATAGCCAATTTTAATTCCATAGCCAATTTCTTGTATTACAGTAAGTTTTTGATCACAATACTGTTGCCTCCCTTCACTAAAATGTTTTCAATATTTTCTAGGCCCCTAGAAAGCTCAATCATAATTTTGTCCCACATTGGTCTGGAATGTGTCTTTTTGCAAATGCCTTTCTTTTTTCCATATTTGCAACAATATTTTTTCCAATATTTGCAACAAGTTTTGCTATCTGCTTTTTATTGCTCCTCAATTTTTCCCTACAACAAAGTTTATTAATTTTATTATTTCTTAATTTTATGTAAATACATTATTCGTTGAAAAATATATCTAAGAAATTTGAAAAATGCTTGCGTATGTTGAAAATATTTGAATAAATACACATAAATATAAATATAAATACACATAAAATAAAACAAAAATGCAACAATCATTATTCTCAATATACATATAACACTACACTTGAAATCAAATATATTAAATATATATTATATTATATTAAATCTAAATGAATTATTACTAACTATTAAATTAGTAATATTTAAGTTATATTAAATTTATATGTTAAATTGACTATATAAAGCGTTTTAACAGCATATATTTTATACGATCGACAAACTTCTACTGCTCAAATGCAGTAGAGAAATTTGTCTACCGCTGATAGAAAAACTTCTATCAGTTTGCACTTCATAATACCAAAATTTGATTTTGTCTATCAGCAGTAGAAATTTTTCTACTGTCTATCAGCGATAGACAATTCATAATAGGCACTAATGCTAAGTAGGACATCCTGTCAGTTTTCGCATATAGCTTCAGAGCTCTGTCCCTTATGTATTTTTTGACCGGCTCTATTCTAAGTCTCTTAGTGGATCTATCGTATTTAGAAATACATAAAAATTAATTGAATTTACACTAAAAAAATTAAAAATTAATGATAAAGATTTAAGTAATGAAGTTATAAGTATTATTGTCATTTCTGTTTATAGCCAATTAAGCGAAATTTTCTCTAGCTCTTTAAATCGTAATTTAAATATAAGGTACGCGATTACATTTTTAACATATATATTAAATTATTTTAGGTGCTTTATGTTTTTTTAATTGTTTTAGGATTCATATTAGGACTATATTATCTATATATGTATTTTAGATAAATCTATAATGATTCTTTTTTCAGATTTTTTCTTTAGCACATTTACATTCTTAGTTCTAATATTTACCTAATATATTTTAAAACTAGACATTAAGGCCATCCTAGCTATAATCTTAATATAATATAATTAAGTCATTAATTTAGTTAATTGTGCTCTATATATACATAAATAAATATCGCAATAATTAATAACTTTGAACTGCAACTATGACCACACTGTATTTAGTCAGGTGATTGTATTGTGTTACTTAAACAGAATTCATTAAAAAGTAAACCTCTATATTATATTCTATAATTATTCTATATTATAAGAGGTTGTCAAATACTCTAAACATTGATCGTTTCCTTATGTGTCTATTAGTAGATCGTAGTGCTTTGTAAACTTCTATATTATATTCTAAAATTATTCTATTTTATCAGACGTTATCAAACTCTTTTATTGATTGACCTCCTAAATGTCTATTAGTAGATTGTAGTGCGTACTCTTCAAAATTCGTAACAGTTGTTTTAAATTTTTTTTTATTTTTTTCTGATTTCAGTTTTTATGAAATATCTGCATAGACTGTTATGTGCCATAATTTTGATACAAACAGCAAATTTCGCTTATTCGCAAGATGAAATTTTTTTTTCGAAGAACGATAAAGATTTATCTATAAATGAAGAGAAACAGCCCATTAATGAATTACCAAAACCTATTTTAATAAACCTTCGAAATCAACGAGATATGTTAGCAGAGCAAGAACCAATCGAAGACAACGTAAGTAATAGAGAACACCGATCACATCGACCCACTCTCATGGAAATTGCATTACAAGCGTCAGTACAAGAAGGCCTAAATGCAGTGTCACAACTCTATCACAATATTGAACCTAATATTATTAAAAATCGTAAGTACTGACAAATTAAATCTTCTCAACTAGGTTTTATGATTGATTATTTTTTTTTTGTTTCATATTGTGAAAAAGGTCAATTACTTGATGATAATCATCCCGCTGCGTTGCTCTCGAAATTTAGTGCACCTGTTGAGAATACCGAACAAAGAGAAATGGCTGCATATGCCATGATTTCAACAACCAAAGCATTCAGAAAAAAGTAAGTACACATATTTCCAGATAACTTAGTAAAAATTATTTCTAAGAAAATACATAAATAAACTATTTATGAGTGTCTGATATGAGTGTTTCGCATTTCTTAGAGGTATATGTAATCTTGTAGTTCACAATTGCTTAGCAAAAAAATAATTAAAAGGCTTTAATGAAAATAATATGAAATAAGTTTTGTTTTTGCCAACGTTAAAAACTACCAAAGGGAATTTTACTAACGCATAGGACTTGAACTCTAAAAACTTTCGAGATCTGTCGAGAGTTTGTGGAACTTTTAATAACTTTCTCGACTGTTCGACAAGTTTCGCCTGCTTAGATTTCCATTTGTATACCATACGAAGAAGATTAAAGACACTAATTGTTTTTTTCTCATTAAATTAAATTCATGTGCACTTATGTGAAATATTTATGAGTGTGCAAAATTTTTGCTTTTAAGTTGTTAGTTTGAAAATGCATGCATTTTCGCAGAACACATATAAATGCCCACAAATGTTAACTTTCACTTTGACATTGAAATTTTCCCAATTATATACCCAACCATTGTAGCATCCATCACAATGGCAACGGATATCAGTGCACTGGTTGCCATCTGATTAAAGTTAAACGACCGCTTGCTTGCTTGCACCTGAAACTCCAACAATGCAACAATGCACAACTTGATTCGACACAGCGATACATGATATGTGAGAGAAATCCCATTCATACCTTGACTTATTAAATTTTCAACCGAATAAATAAATTTAAAAATTTATTAATGTTTTACAACAAATAAAAAAATTTATTCAACTTTAGCTGCAGTCAATGAACGGAAGTAAAATTTTCAATGTGTATCTCTAATTTTATATTAACGAAATTAAATAGATTTTCCGGTTTAATTATTTAATCATTTGAGTGAAGAACCCGCAGGAAAGTCATAAATCGAAGTTAATGTGTATTTCCATAGAAATTTTATTGTTTATGTGATGAATTATATTCAAATGAAATATGTAAGTTCATTTATAATTATTAAAGAAGCATTGAGATATATATTTATATAAGATATCATCATATATCTTAGTTTTAATAACCCAGTTTTCTTCACAATGTTTATCGAGTTCAGACAGCTAATGGTCTTAATATTGTAGTTTCAAAGATTTATAATTGTTAAGTCCTCTTCTACTGTGTTCAGTTATTCGTTTTGTGGCTTTCTCCTAGATCTAGTATTATCTTGTTTTGCATTAAAGATTCGTTTATTTTTACACCCAAAAAAACTATTTTTTCCTTAATATGAAGTTATCTCGTTTTTTGCAAGGTCTTCGTGTAAGTGAGGGGCTGGCTTTCGGATAACATAGCCAATTCATTGTTTTATCGTTATTTGGACCTTTACGGTGTATTTTACTCTATATGCCTTTTGTCTTAATATCATGTCTTAATTTCAGTCTATATTGTTCTACATCACACCTCGATTGAAGTGTCAGCCAGCCTAGTTTTCTGTGCGTTCCAAACTGTTGCCTATGTTGGCGCCTACGTTGTAGCTGTTGCTATATTGTTTGCGTTATGTGTGGCCACTTTATTACCACGCTCGGGATTTGACTTTTGTTACTAGCTTGTCACATTTATTCTTCATAACTGATGATTTAATATATGCTCAAATCAACAACAATAACTACTTTTCGTTCTTTATAAAGCCTCTTTATTGACTAGAGTTTACCTGATCTTTAACCTTCTTATCTAGCTGGTACCATGTTTTGCTTGTTAATATATTTATAATACAGTAAATAATATATTGGAGACTATACAAATACAATGGTTTGATATTATACAATATGCTTGATTAGAGGCGAATCGATCCAATCACATCCGATAATTTTAGATCAATTTTAGATATTATAAAATTAGCTGAGTTTTTAATTATAGATACTAGTACCAGCGGAAAAAGCTTCTGATTTCATCGTATATCAAAAATTGCTCTAAAAAAGATATTCTTATAATTATTAAGTAAATTTAATAGTTTTAATTTCTACTTTTAGTGTAAAAATTCTCTAACCTCTTATATAATTTCGTTATTACTTATATATTGAATAAATATTGACATTTGTGAACACGTCAATCATATTTGTCTGACACTAACAGTTAGTCATATTTGTCTGACACTAACAGTTAGTCATATTTGTCTGACACTAATATGGGCTATGCCAGAAATGAATGCCAGACAGGATGGGACTTTAACGGGATTTTGTAGAAACCCAAGTAGAGACAAGTGCTTGACGCTAAGTACACATTATCTTTATGTTGTAAAAACAAGGCCTAATAAGAAAAAAGTATTTTTGTAATATAAAAATTGGTTCATAAGAAATAAACAAAATGGTTTTGGTTATATTATATTATATTAATATATAAAATAAAATTACATTTAGTACTTACATAATAATTAAAACTTTATTTGATTCTTCAAAAGATGGGTTGTCTTTCCTTAGTCCATACAAAAAGTTGAAATTTTTTTTACCTTCCCTTCTCGTTGCTTCTTGACCATATGTTTCTTTTATTTAAGCATAACATGCAACGTTCATTCTTCTTACATTTTTTTTTTTATAATCGTACAAAGTTTTAAATACATGGGTCGAATTTTTTGGGTTTAAGCTTAGCATATCAGAGACCAAATTTTCATATAATTGTTTAGTTCCTATATTGTTTATGGGAAGACATTTTATATATAATATAAACATTTACGACTAATATTCTAAGAATATATTTTATACCGTATATGACCTATGCATATAATTGACACGGATTATAGAGATATAAAACTTTCTTCAGTCTTAAAAATAAGTTTATGATTTAAAATAAGAAAATAGTTTTTTCACAATAAAGTTTCAAATTTTTTTTAGATGAAATATTTAAATTATTTATTAATATTACAATGGTTTAGACAGAAAATTGTTTTTCCGGAAAATTTGATGATGAAATGTATTTGCATAAAGACTTTAAATTTTTTTAATTGAAATATCTAATTTATTTTACAAAATTGCCACGGCCCAAGCAGAAATTAAGTTAATGTTATTATGGCGTTTAACGTTTTTATATATATATATATATATATATAATAAAATATATAACTTAAAGGTCACCGAGAAATATAAATAAATAAGACTCGAAACTCAAGGACTAATCACGAATTTATGCACGCTGACGGTTACCTATCAGCGTCATACAGCGTTGAAACAGAAATTGCTTCCAGATTAATCGATTAATTTCGATTGTTTTTTGACTATTTCTACTATTTCACGTACTCGAAAAACATGTTTGTAAACAGCGTTTTCTAGTAAAATCGATGACATACAGTAATTAATACATAAAAACGTAATATTAATATTATTTTGAAGTATTTATGCACATCTAACAGGATATAAATATGCCAGAAATAATTGAAAAGTTTCTTCCTGGCGGAGAAGCGGTTTAAGTAATTTGAATCGCTTGAGAGTAAAACTTAAATTTATTTAAGTGTGAACTACTTTTAATTGACTGATAAAATTGTAAGTGTAGCATAAATAAAAAATTTCTTTTGATATACGCACATGCCATAAACAAATTCGGGTTTTACCACAATTTAAAATATTTCCTCTTAGAGTGATTAAGTTCATCTCAAATATGAAAAATGCAAAAAACAAAAAAATAAAAAAACTAAATAAAATAAAATTAAAATATATAACAGTTAATATTTTCGGGTTTACATTTTGTTCAAATTTAGTGTCATTTTAAAGGAGAACTTTCTCTTTTTCAACCGCACACCATCCGCATACGCATCCGAGTTCATTGAATTGTTAACATTCATACGAGTAAATTGTGCAAGTAATCGTATTTCTTGTACTTTGTGGTAAAAGAAGTATATAAATACGAGTTCATAGTTATTAATTATACTACCGAGTAACCAAATAATAAAAGTTGCGTAAACTTGTTATACTTACAGTAGCTAATTATCGATATTCACGTTTGAGTTAAATTATACGTTAAATTGCATAAATGTGAGCACATTTATTATTAATGAGATACTTTTGCCTTACAAGGTATTAATTTAGATATGACAATATAAATATAAAGTACAAACTAACTGACGCAGAGCATAGTTCAGAGACATGCTAATAATGGTTATATATATGTTTGAATAAAATATATGTACTACGCACTAAGGTATTATAATAGAATATTTATATATTTAAAGCATTTATTAAATATGTGTTTTTAAACATACTTCCATTAAGTTTTGCTTAATAATTATACTTAAAAATGTCGCACTTCATACGAACTATCCGATCAAGTTAAATACAAATCAATTGTGATATAAACACCTTTACTTCATTTGCGCAAGCAGTCGGTTCACAACTTAGCTCACATACCTATGCATAAAAAAAAAATAAGCACTGTGTTAACGAATAATATTAAAAACAAAAAATTTTAGACAAAAAAAAAGGTAAAAAGTGGTATTTAACAGCACTAAAAATAAACAAACACTTCATGTTAAGAAAACCTTATGTGTCTCCTTATGTGTTTTTAATGCGATCAACGTATAGTTGTAGTAGCATGATAACAAACCCAGTTAAATCACTCGCCATGTGGGTGGTTTCTGAACAGGTCACCACCACTTAGACACTAAAAAAAAATATATAATAATTTTGTATATCGTACCACATAAATGTTTATATTAAAATCACAGTTTATCATCAAATAATCTAACACTATAAGGTCTAATACTGTCTGAACTCTGTCTATTCATCTCAAAAATTATGTCCTTTCTCGTTACAATTCTCTAACACTCGTTTATGTATGTCGGTTTGAATATCTGCACACTCAAGTGTTGCCACAGTTGCCTATAATCTATCTACTCGTATCATCTCTCTCTACCGCGTTACATGTATTTTACTTCTCTTACACTTGTCTATGTAAGTCACGACCTGCCCACCTAAATGTGTTGCTATGGTTACCTATAAAGTACATAGACTTTGAAAAAATTTGAAGAACGCATATACCGTACCATCAATTATTTTTTCTATAAGTTGATAGTATTATACTATGTTATCATGCGAAACTGAAACGCTATTAGTTACTTAAATGTTGGAAATCATTTACATTATCCAATATTGGATAATCAGTATCAGCATTACAGAATGACCTTTATTAATTCTTTTTGTCCTTTTTTTATTTTTAAGGCGTTTTTTCAAAATCTATTATTTTAAAAACAATCGTGTATGGTATTTCATTTTGATTTCTTATGTCATCTTATCTTTAGAATACAAATTAGTTTTTGATCAAAATTATTTTGCCTTATGTTGTTAAGATGTTCTCAATCTTATTAGATTGAATGATATTAGAGTTATATTATAAAATCTTAAATTTATGTTTTGAGCATCTCGAGAGTACTCCTACGTATAACTCAATATGTTCTCAATAAATAAAATTAGCTTAAAAATGAAGCTTATAAATGCTATTGTTTTCAAGATATTACATTGCAAAGAGGTTTTTAACTGTAGTGAATCACAACAACAAAGTTTTTATTTTTTATTAATTGAATTTTTGCCTTGGCCGTACAGCTGTTTCGAATGTTGCCATATTCCCATCATCAGTGATCTTGGAGTTATTTCATATATTTAAGTATTCGTAAATAATTTTTTGAGACTGCAAGTACCAAGAGTTGAACTTAAGTTGACTGCCAAATTTAAATCTCAGAGTCAGTGTTTATTAGCCAACTGTCCAAAAGCCGTACTATTGTAAGTAATAAAAATATCTCTCTTACTTAACTTCAAATTCTATAACGATAATAATAATATATATGTATCTCCAATGTTATGAGATGGATTCTATTTAAATCTGTGGTACTACATGCGTTCATAATGGCATATAAATATATTTCTTAATTTATTGTTACATTTATAGAAAAGAATTGCACAGTAAGTTTAAATACACAGCATCAATGATTTTTAGTTAAAATGTATATTTATATTCTCGCAATTATTAATTACTAATATATAATTTATATTTTTTGCACCTTTTTCCGCTTAATAAATAATCAATCCAATTTAAGGTTAATAATAATGTATTATTAAATAATTATTTTTTTATTATAACATAATTATTAATTAATATTTATAATGTGCTCGTGTAATAATTAATAGTCATGTATTATTAATCATAAGCGCAGATATATGAGCTGTTATTATATTTTCAATTGAACAAATTTTTTAAGAATCTTGTTTTTTTGCTTAAAAATATTTATTTTGGAGTGACGTAGATTTAATTTCTAAGTAGTGTTTATTAACAGCTTTAAGTAAGTACGAGTGCTTCTGTTTACACAAACTGATATGATTAGTATTAACTTAACTCTTATACTGAAGAAGTAGCTGCCAGTTGTCACGTCAATCTTTATAAAAATAGGCTGTCAGGCTGACATATGGTATGTATTCATTCACTAAAGTCATCAGTTAAATTTTAATCTCACGATATCTTTATTTAACTAATTTTGAAATTCAATTACCTTTTGGTGTATTTTAAGATTTTGTCTAATAGAATTTTTATTTTTCACAGAATTTATATTAAATGCATTATCGAATTTGTGATAATTTTCTAATATTAATTATAGAATTAATTGCTTTGTTAGAAGATCAGTTAATAAATATGTTATCATTATCACACATGATGAGTACTTGGCAATACTCGAAATAACGGTATACGGTCAGCAAAATTTCAATGAATTAATTAAAATTTTTGATATTGTTTCTTTATTACTATTCGAACCCTTCTAATTTAAAAATAGTTTCTTTTCGTCATAAGACGCGTTACATTCGAAAAGGAAATTAGCATTTAAAAACATTATTTTTGGTATAATGTATTCGGAGTCACTTTACTATATTGTGAATTAACCTAAGAATTATTACGGATTATTTACCGGTCACTGTAGACTGTATAATCACCTAACGAAGTTAGGAATTCATTCCAACCCAAACTGCATATACTGTAGAGAAGAGAGAGAAACGGAAGAAACACCTAGGAGGATATTACATGGATCATAAGGATTAGGATTAGGAATTCAATCCAACCCAAACTGCAGATACTGTAGAGAAGAGAGAGAAACGGAAGAAACACCTAGGAGGATATTACATGGATCATAAGGATTCAAGACTAGGAAAGATAGGCTCTATACTATCTTTTATTAAAGAAATTGGACTTGGAAAAATACTCTAATCCGTCTAAGGGGTACAATAGAGCTTTTAGGTCGCCGTTCACGATTCCTTCTTTTTAATAATAATAATAATATTGTGAGTTCCACACTTAATTGTGTATGATAACTTTGGGCCTTAATAAATTAAATTACTTACTATTATCAAATTATGTGTCTTTCTTTAAAAATCATAAATTTTTTTGTAAACATTTTAAATTTTCCATAATTATTAATTAAAATATATACCTATATGAATACATCTGAATGTATGAACATATAAGAGCACCTACATAAATATATATATGTATATGCATATGCAGTTAACGCTATCATTTATTATGTTAACAAAAATTTGTTAATTGAAGCCATTATTGTTATTAAAAAAATACCATAAAAACATAACAAAACTATTAGAAAAAGTCTTTAACATTTATGAACCGTCGAAGAAAGTGTAAACAATTTGGAAAGAAAAAATCTTAAAAAGACCGTCACGAGGCTTGTTTTGATCATTTACAATTGATTACATCAACCTTTAAATGAGATACTTTCAGTTTCGTTTGAGGTTTAAGCCGTAACTCTGCCATTTTATATGAATTTGTATAATAAAAAAGGTTCATTGACATTTGTTCGAAGATCCACTGCAAAATGAATAATAACGTTTGACTAATGTGTAAAAGTGAACACACATAATACAGACATAAATATATAAAAATACATAATACGAAAGCAAAAACTGATGACATTATTTCGTCTCTGCAGTGAAGGTAGATTCGATACTTTTTACTTTTTAATTTTTACTTTTTAATTTTTAATTTTTAATTTTATTAAATATGTTGTTTTTCGTTTTTTGTTGGTTTTGTTGGTTTAGTTGGTTGATGAGAAGAGCTCCAATCTTTAATAAAAGTAAAATTAAAAGATTAAAACACTTTTACGAATTTATTGGAATCAAGTGTTAGTTGATATGCAAATATGCAATTTTGCGGTATTTTGTTGAGGTTTGCAGAGGTGGTGAAAAGATATAGATACTAATTTAGCTTAATTTATAATCACTTAGTTATTTCAGTACGATTCATTATTTAAACAAAGCAACGATATAAATCAAATCGGTTTAAATTCGTTTAATTTTAAAAGCATATTTAATTTAAATTTGAATGCTTATAACTGTGAAGTGAAGACTAAATCGAATGCTAGATGAAAAGTCTAGGCTGTTGATTTTACATTTATTACTAATAGAAATTTACACTTTCCTATAAATTATTTCACTTTAAAGATATTTTAAAGCCCTCTAATAGCTACGCATTGTCATGAAACGTGACCCAGCACATGTTTGTAATAATTAGTTTGGAAGAGCTTAGTTTGAAAATTTATTTTCCTTACTGACATTAATTATTTTACTATTTTGAATATATAAATTTAAAATACAATAATATAGAATGTCTATGATTTTAATTCAAAAATAATTTTAATTTATTTCTAAATGTTTATCATAAAAAATATCCTCAACAACATTGACTAAAGTAATTAAGTCTAACATTGAAAATGTAACACTACTTATGAGTTATTCTATCAAATTAAACTCATAATAATTATAAAGTTAATCGCTAAAGTTCTGTTAGCTCATTAACTCACTACGTAGTGATACTAGATTGAGTTATACATCTATATAGATTTGTAAAAATAGCTCCAAACAATTTTGAAGCAAACAAAAGTTTGCTTCAATTTTCAACGAATCTAAGAAAGTCAACTGACATACTTCAGTAATAACTTAAATCAACGCTTTAATATACATTAAGAATTTTGGCATAACCTTAAGCCTTTGGAAGTATTTAATGAGTAGTTACACTTCTACACTATTTCGGCATAACCTTAAGCCTATGGAAGTATTTAATGAGTAGTTACACTTCTACACTATCGCTTGTGATTGTGTCGAATTGGTTTTGAAGATTCCAGAACGAAATTTTTTCTGTGGAGGACGAATCTCACAAAGATCGCTAAAAATCCTTGATTATGAATGTAAGCGCCTCTGTGGTGAAGTCCAAATTTCATAAACACCCAAGATTGACCGATGAAGTAATCGCTGATAAACTAAGTTGTATAGCGAATATTATCATCTTGGATATATAAAGAATTCAATAGGATGGGGTCTTCAAATTTTAACTAAAGCTTAAAAAATGACATGTGTGCATTAATTAGTTTTTGAAAAATTTTAAAATATAGGGTCAAACACCTTCAGCAAAATTATAAAAGGTGATTGTTTTCCTCTACAAGTACAACTCAAAAACAAAGCAACAAGTGATGGTAGGAAGCTCAAAAGGTGTTAATCTATTATATATATAAATATATGTCTGTAAAAGACAGACAACAGATCGGTAACAAAAGTAATGATCATCATCAAAAGTCAGAGTAAAGTAAATTTACAAAAGTCTCTGAAAACTCTGAAGACTGGACAGACAAGAACTGCTAAATAGTATTTTTGAAAAATGTTTAGAAAAACCACACGTTTTTCAAATTTAGTCGAAAAACCAGAAAAAAAGAAACTGAGTTTCCACTTTATCATAATAACGCGCCAACTTTCTTCAACGAGGAAAATTTTTGAGAGAAAGGGTCTTAACAATAACGAGAACATCAAATCTACAAAAGACTGATATTGAAGATTGCTTTGTAAAATGTAAAAATCAAAAAAGAAATTATGAAATTTAAATTATTTTGCCAAATATTTTTGTGACGAAAAAAGTGAACTTTTGTTAATCTTTTCGTAATAAAAATCATTTTATATGACTACGATGAATCTAAGCAGTGCTTAAAGAATGATGCCTAATACGTCCTTCAATTTCCCACATTGTGGAACCCCCAAGCATTTTTAACGTATTAACTCTTAGTTTATATTAATATAATCGGGATATTAGTGATACAAAATGTGTTTAGTACTCTACTTATATTTGAAACTAAAGGGTACCTGGAGCCCCATCTCCGAAACTTTCGCTAACTACCAACATTGTGAGATCTCCAAACATGTAAAACGTGCACATAATAATGCTGAATATAAACATAAAAAATATTTAAAGTCTTCTTTCCAGATTGCTGACAATCATTATTGGTCTTTTTTATCTTGTGAGCATGGGCCGTTAGTAGATTGTGGTACAATAGCAATTTTTTGATAGTTCCACAATCTTTGGAACAGTAGTACACAATTTTTTAGTTTTGGATCAAGTTAAACTATTCCACTTTAGCTATTCTATTTCCACTTTCCACTTTATATATCGTTTTCCTGTTCTAGTTCTCAAGATTTCAATAATTTTTCAACTGCTTTTTCATAATGAAAACAAGAGTTTTGGTTATTCATTTTTGATGAAGTATATATCAATTATGTTATCAATTATAGACATCAAAGGCTATGTCTTTGTCAGGATACATTTCTAGCAAATGGTCAGCGTATTGGTCTTCTTGATTTCAAATGTGACAAAGCTACTGAAATTACAATAAGCCACAATATCTTATAATCTAGCACTTAGTAACGTTTTATATATTTATGAATTATTTAATTTCTGACAAATTATCAATTAATCTGGTGTCATTATACTAAAAAATTATCTACCAAAAGAAAATCTTATAGCAGAGCCTTATCAAATAAACTCTTTGCACCAATGAGGTAGATGAAATAGTTCATTCTATTAATGTATAACTTATTAAATAAAAATTTTTTTTTATAAAACATTTTAAAACATAATTAAAAATAAAAAGCATTAAAAATCCAAACTCATTTTTATGTTAAATAGAACTTCTTTTTCCCACTTAATCATCAGTGATTCTTTTTTATCCATTTTAGGTCAAATCTCAACTCATTTAATGAATAGTTAACAATTATGAATTTTTCTCAATACACCGTTATTAGTTACATTAAGACGAAATGCAATTCCCCTCATTTTTAAAAGATTTTAACTCAATTAAATGATCTCAAATTAAGATGATCAACAGTAGCGAATCAAATAATTTTAAACAAATTTAAATATAAGTAATTTGGACCCAAATTTACAACAACGAAATCATTTTCTTCTAATTTTAACCATTTTCTGCTTTTCCTGACCCCAAAACGTATAGTCACTAACCTGTGCTACCAGTTTCAGTACACGAAATGGTAGTCTTGATTGGCTAGCAACTTGACGAAAAATATCTAGTAAAGGAAGTCGAACTCGTTTCGCTTAAAACCGTGGAAATGCAAACCTCTTCGGAAATTAAGAGACCATAAAAACTGAAGACTGAAGACTGCAATCAGCCAACATTTAATAAAAAAGCAAAACTGAAAATTATATTTGCGATTGGAAAGCATTTTCCACTTTCTCCTTCTTTTTTCCCAAACTCTGAAATCAAAAGTAGACGAGTGCTGCATTGTCTTTTTGACTCTGTGTCCGTCTTTGCAGTCCGTTTCGCTGTTTGTCGTTTCGTGTGAAATTTCAATGTTCATTGTGCGAACTGAGCGCCAGATCGCTTTGTCTCGCAGCCACTACATATGTTGTTGTTCATTTTCGCGTTGCAAGCGCTGATGAAATGTTTTTATAAATACTGGCGCTCGTTTGAAATCGAAATCATTTCAACCCAAAGCTTTGTTGGCAAAATGCTGACTAGATTTGAACATAACTAATATTTCCAAAAAAGCGCAATGTGAAGAAATTGGTAGGATGATTTCGTAACAACATAGCTGTGTCATCATGTCATTAATTATTTTTCGTTCAACAGCTTTAAACACATCAATCAGTTAGCGCGTCATGCGCAAACTCAGAAGATATCCTTGCGTCGCACTGCTTTGGAAGGTCTGTGCCCGCCGCGCGACCCGCCAACATGTATGCCCGCAGCAGAACGTTATCGCACTCATGACGGTACTTGTAATAACAGTCGCCGTCCTCGTTGGGGTGCTGCGCAAATGCCTTTTAATCGCTTTCTACCGCCTGAGTATGGCGATGGTGTTGATACTATACGGAATTCGGTTGAAGGAGGAGCACTATCGTCTTCACGCTTCGTGAGCCTGCTTGTGCACGGGGCCAAAGATGGAGAGGCACCATTAACGTTAATGATTGCACAATGGGGGCAATTGTTAGATCACGATTTGACATCCACTGCACAGCCCAGGTAAGTCCAACGAAAAAATCTTTCGCAAAGAGATGATAAAAAACTAATTTTTTTTCTTTGATTTTCAGATCTATTAATGGTTCAGTGCCAAGCTGCTGCGGTGGTAATGACTTTCATCCTTCTTGCTATCCTATTAAAGTGCCACTCGATGATCCTTGGCTATCACCTTTAAAAGTGCGTTGTTTGGAATTTTTGCGTTCTGCACCTGCACAACGCAGAGATTGTGTACTCTCATGGCGTGAACAAACAAACCAGGCAACATCCTATATAGATGCTTCTCCGATTTATTCTAACAGTGCAAAGTCGGCAGACAATGCACGTATCTTTCGCAATGGTTTATTAGTATATGGACGTGGTAGTCCTGCGGAAGATATTTGTCAACGTGGCGGTTTTGCTAAACAATGCATTCGCGCTGGTGATGGGCGAAGTGGGGAACAACCGGGTTTATTGGCATTACACCATGTTTGGGTTGGAGAGCATAATAGAATTGCCTTGGAACTAAGTGAAATAAATCCGCATTGGAGTGATGAAAAAATTTATCAAGAAACACGTCGTATTATCGGCGCAATGTTTCAACACATCACTTACAGAGAGTTTCTGCCTATTGTTTTAGGTCGAGAAGTATGTAAGCTTTTTGACCTGGATTTGTTAACTTCAGGCTATTATGAAGGATATGATCTTAAAACCAATCCAACTGTGGCTAATTCATTTGCAGCAGCAGCTTTCCGATTTGGTCATTCTTTGGTGCAGAACTCGTACATGCGTTGCGATCGTCATCACAATGTCATTAATAATAGTAAATTTATAATAAAGCATTATAGTATATCTTCATATTATTTACGTGCTCTTCACAGATGTTAGCTTGCATGAAGAATTTCAGCGTGGTGATATTGGTTCTGCGGGCTCACTTAATCGTCTTATACGTGGAATGGCTAATCAAAGATCACTTAAGCGAGATGAGTTCATTACACCTGAACTCACTAATCATCTGTTTCAAACACCAGGTACTGCTAAAAGGATCTCTTCATTTTATCATGCATTATTTCAACTACTAAATTTATTTTAAGGATTTCCATTTGGTTTGGACTTGGCAGCTATTAACATACAACGTGGTAGAGATCACGGTATAGCTCCATACACATCTTGGCGTATTCCATGTGGTCTAACTGCAATTACTTCTTGGGATGACTTTGCAAATGTAGTAGGACCTGAATCAGCAAGACGTATTGGACACGCTTATCGTAATGTTCATGATATTGACCTTTTCGTAGGTGGTATAGCCGAGCGTCCAGTTGTTGGTGGCTTGGTTGGTCCAACTTTTGCATGCATTATTGCACAACAATTTAGCAACTCTCGCAAAGGTGATCGTTTTTGGTATGAAAATGGTGGTTTTGAAAGCTCATTTACTCCAGCACAACTGCATTCAATACGTCGCGTGTCTTTAGCTCAAGTACTTTGTCGCGTTGTAGGAGGAGGAACATTTCAGCCACATATATTTATACCACCAGAAATTTCTGGTAATGAGCGTGTGATATGTGGTACAGGATCACTTACTCCTATTGATTTGGGTCCCTGGCTAGAACAAGATCCATTTAACGTAGAACCTGTACAACATACGTTTGACTCCCATACACCAGAACAAATTTTTAATATTTTACCAACGGAATTGACTGACAGTTCCCATACTTCAATACACATTTTCAAAGAGAACAAAGCTGGATTTCCCTCACGTGACAAGCCCAGTGACAGTGCAAACGTAAATTTCATTCACACAACTAATACAGAAAACCTTTTAACTACTAATGATCCCCAACGTTTAAAAGATAAAACAAAAGTCAGTGACAAACTTGATATCAAACGTAAACACCAATCTTCCAATCGTCCTACTCAGAAACCCATTACTGGAGTAAATAACAAACTTGACAAAGGCACTAAAATTACTTTAAATATAAAGAATGTAAACAGACGACCTATACTGACGACTACCAAAAGAACTGTTATAGTTAATAATGTAGCCATAGAGTTAAGAAATGCAGATGAGAAAAGTACAAAAAAAACGGAAAGTATCACGAGAACCACTTTGACAGCTAGAAGTGAAGAAACTGAACTTTCAAAAAAAACTGAAGGTGCCACAAGAACGACTTTGACAGCTAGAAGTGAAGAAGAAACTGAACTTTCAACACCAAAAAATGAGATCGAAGCTAGAACTGAAAATGAAAACGACATCAATGTTAAGACAGTAGATGAACAAAACGATAAAGATACTATATCATTGAAGACAGAAAAAGAACATAGAAATGGACCTAACTTTGATTTTTTAAACGGACTACATGATGATGTTTCAATAACAGTGACAGAGAAAGAAACTAAACACGCAAGCGAAGACGAACCTACCATGAAAACAGTAGAAGAAAAACATAACGCAAATTTGACACTATTAAATACAGAGAAAGAAACTAAAAACGAAAATAGACCAAATTTTGAACAAGTAGACCGACTACATAACAATATTTCTACAGCAATGAGTAAGAAAACAACTAGAACAGAAAACCAAAACGATTCTGAAACAAGAACCATAGAAGAACAGCATACTAAAGAACCAAGAAACAAAAATGGACCTAATTTTGAAGTAATAGACGATTTACATAATGACAAGTCGACAACAAAGATAGACAGAGAAACTAGAAATGAAAAAGATGATGATTTTACCATGAAAATATTAGAAAAACAACATAAGGAGACTCTTGTACGATTAAAGACTGATAAAGAATCTGTAAATGAAAATGAGCATGACTTTGAAATATTAGATAAATTGCATAATGACATTTCAAAACATAAGAAAAGTAAACAAGATAGCAATGGTGTAAATCAGACGCAAATTAATTCTAAACTGGGATCTATAGTGGACCAGTTAAATGGCAATATTTTAACACTTAACGTAGATAGTAAAGTTATATTAAATAACTCTGAACCTTATTTAGAAAAACCAACAGTACTAAACGTATTCAATAGAGGGGAACTTATGAACGAGACAACAAAACAGACTTCAGGGGTGAAAGACGCATTTATAAGGACAATTTCTACTCTAAATCATATTGATATTGATACTGAGACGTTAACTGATAAAAACCTAGAAACAACACAGGACAGTAAAATTTTTAACAAAGAAGAAATAACTAATAACACAGACGTTGAGTTGGACCCTTTTCAACATGCGTCCACGAAAGAACATAAAAGAGTGCAAAGAAAACTGGATAATAAACAGACTTCTTTAAATAACAGAGAACCTTTAATTACTCGTAAGAAATTGCTACATAGATACAAATACAACTTGACTACTACAACAACAGCACCTGTACGGATAAAAATAACGAATACTACAGTTATCAAAAACGTAACGACTCCTAGAACTTCCACGCTTCGCACGACAACTACTAAACCTACTACATTAAGTTCAATAATTACAACAACAACTAATACCTATGAACAGAACAGTGAACTAAGACAATATGACACACGTTCTGTATACAGTAGCCCCCAAAAAGTGGTAGTAGGCGGTACTAACGCAGACCAATATGAAATCGAGATAAATATACGACAGACTAACAAGAGTCCTTTATCTGCACAACTTGCAAATTACGCAGACTATACTACTGCTAATAGGCCTTACAATTATGACAGATATACTCTACCATACATAGATCGCACAAGTACAACACCCACTTATGCTTATTATCAACCGCTTCCAACTACGCCACCATATTCGAATCATAAACGAACTAAACCTCCAACGATTATATACCTAGACGAACATGACGAACGATTAACAACTAAAGCACCCGGACTAATTCAAAATTTTCTGACATTTGCTTCAAACAGCTTTTCTGGCAATCGGAATCCGCAAACGCAAAGTACTGGGCAAAAAGATAGACCTAGCTTTGAGCTTAGTAATTCTAACAGTCATGTTGGTAGTGTTCACAGTTCAAACGTTCCTACATCTCATTATGTATCGCAACCACCGATACCACCACAGCATCCAGTTATGCATTCAAGTTTTAGTCAAATATCAAGTTATCCTAGCCAAATACATACAAGTGGCACAATTGCGGCTAATAATTTTGGATCTATTACTGGCGTAGCTACTTCCAGTGGAGGGGATAGCATTTTCAGTTTCAATATACGTCCAAAGCCTGTAGGAAATAGACCAGTATTAGGTGCTGTGAGACCTGAAAGTGGGAGCTATGGTCTTGTATCAGCTCATCAAACACCTTATGTACAACCTGAATACGTTAACTTACCAGTTGGTACACCACAAACTAATTCCTTTTATGAGCAATCGCATCGTGAAAATATAAATAGCCCATTCTCAACGTCACTGCAAAAGCCACAACAAACCCAAAACCAACCTCTTTACTTACGAAACCAAAACATTATTAATCAAAAAGAAGCGTCAGCTGAACAGAAACAAAACGATTTCGACTATTTAAGTAGAACACTTGAGCCATTAACTAATTTAAGCACGACTGTTGATGACGAATATACATATTATGACGATGATAATGAAGCAGTAATTGCGCCTGGTAGAGTATTCGATAGAGACGGCTACTTGAGACCAGAACATATGGTAGGAACTTTATTGCAAACAAAACAGAACGCTAACTCGAATGAAACTACTAACAATAGTCCTAACAAATTAGACGATGACTACGTACTACCAGTTCTAAACGGTTCTGATAAGAAAATGAATGATATACCGAAACCAATGCAACGTACGACTTTATTGATACCTATACACTTGACAGAAACTGCTACTAATTATCCAGACACTTTTGGTAAACATTTAAATAATGACATTTTAGCTGAAGACATTGAAGAAACTTCAACAGAAACTTTACTAGAGACCAAAACAGCGGCAATAACAGCTTTACGTCATGAAACAGAACATCGACTTAACAGACCCGCATTGAGAATTGCATTTGCACCAATCAAAATTTTAACAAAACCAGAGAGGTATTTTTAAATAAGTTTTGTTTTAATAGTTCATGTAATGTAATTTAATTACTCTTTACAGACCAGATAATTGGGTAATATATGATACTCCTGAAGAAAAACCATTGCTTCCCGCAATACCTGAAATTAACGTCGACGCTTCACCAACAGCTGAAGTACCCATGCCCATTAATATTGAAGCCAACAGTTGGATAATAAAGCATAAAAATAGGCTAACAAGTCAACAGACTTTACAATCACACACAAGTCCACAGAAGGAGTTTAGTACATTACCCAATTCGGCATTTGATTTATCTGTAGGTAGTAAAACAAACATTGAAGAACTTTTCAACCAAACGGCAGGTGCTATACATAATACAATCAGAATACCAGGTTTTAGAGAAAAGCGTACAACAGTTCCTTCAAGTACAAGTTCACATAATATCGGATCAACCAAGTCGAGTTTGAAAACATGAATTTCAATAATTATTAAATGCTATTCTGAGAACTGTTCTCTTCCTATTTACTGCTGTTTTTATTAGTTTATATTATTATTTATTTTAAATATATTTATTTAATCAAAACTGTATTTATTTATTGAATAATTGTATAAGGGAGCCTTCTTTGGAAAAGAAGAGTTTAGTTTTTGAATTTAAGACATGGTCCCACTCCAATCACAAAAAAAAATATAATTACGTTATGGTCTAGTTTTCCCCACAATTATAAATATAATTACAACACTAACGGCTTTGTCTTGTAGGAAAAAGTTTATTTTGTCACTCATATGCTCTGTTACTGCACTCGCCAGAAGTCGTTTAGTCACTTTAAGGTCTCCTCAACTAATATCTAATATTTTTATTAATATGTTTTATTAATATGACAAAGTGATTTTTCATTCTAAATAGATCAAATAAAAATAGATAGCGAGACCCTTAAATTATAATATTACAATGGATCACATAGAAAGCATAAATTAACTGAATTTTGTATAAATGTCTACCATCTATATTAAACGAAAACAAAAATAATAAAAGATTGTTTAAATAAATCAATGTGTCCAGATAAAAAAAATTAATACAACAAAAGTATGAGGAAATTTTTTAAACTTATTGTATATAACGATAATTATATTCATAATAAAATACGAAAAATATATATATTAAATATAATGTTTCAACTTTTTTAAATTGTGTACTGATTTTGTTCCATGTTCTAAACAAACTAAAACATATGGTCCAGGAAGCAGATAAACTTAATTTAAAAATAAATGTAATAAAAAAAAATATCCCAAAATTGTAACTGTAACAAAAGCAATGATTTCATATGAGCAATGAGCACATTTAATCGAAATCACAAATAAAACACATTCCTTTTCTTACATATTCAGCATAACAGCTTCAGACTGTGACAGAACAGACGATATAGAACTAAACCAGTTGAGGCCAAATCAGCCTGTGTGTAACACAGGAAAGCTTGGAAATATAACTTCCTGCCAATGATCTGTAACTCCAAAGATTCAAATATTTACCTTAAATGTACCATAATTCGTTTTGATGGCCAAATGCAATTAGTAATTATTATTTGTTACAACGATACAATATGGAAACAACATCCCACATATTTACCAACTGTAAATAAGGATCGATTGGGTAAATCCTATGGAAGCCGCCTTAAAAAATTATCAGCAGCCACTGCACTGAAGTTAACAAGAAAATAGAAGTGGAAAGTAAAAAATTACGTGTAAAAGTTCTGTAGTAAGAGAAACGATATAAGAGCGCACTCTTGCGATGAAGTGAATCGCTTAGCAGCAAACCACATATTATTCAAATATTTTGTTTGGGCCGTATGGCCCTTAAGGAGTTAAAAGAACCGCGGATGTATTGATTTCAATCACAATTAAAAACTAGGAATTTTTATGTATTGCAGAAATCCAATTGATTAAGATTTCATTTATTTATTTAACATTTGCAAAAAACAAACTCATATATAAGTTATATCAGTTATTAGTGCATTTCAAATCATTAATACAATAATAATATAGTTAATAGTATAATTACAGCAATAAACTTAAAATCCCATTTAATATATAATGTATGCGGTAGAGAATACTAAAAACCAAACTTATAAAAATATCGGTGATATATTGCATGTTTAACAAATTCTGCATTCATGTACTCCACAGTTAATAATTTTTTTCATATACATTTCATAACAATGCAACACTTAAATTCGAGTTCGAATAATCAAATGTCAAAAATTGTTAGTGCATCTCTTCTTTACTTCCATTTATTTACAGATTGTTTATATTGCTTTTCTTTTCATATTTTTACTACCTGTCAAATACGATATTCTTGCTCATTCCATCTTCCTCTAACAAATGTGTACGAGTTGGTGAACACCGCTCTATCTTACTGCTTTGAAATTTTTCGGCTGTTGTAGATAGTTTGGGGAGCTAAGCTGCTGTAAGTGAATCTGATGCAGAGATTTTGTTATAAAATGCTAAAAGGTTTTTTGTTTAAGTTGTCTTTCATTAAGCAAAAACCATTTACATATTGTTTAATTTAGTTAATTATTTTTTGTTTAATAACTTTTTTTGTATTTAGTCATGGACGCTAATCTTAGTACAAATGACTATACGCAATCAATATCGGCCTCCTCGTCGGAAGATGACGATGAAAGTTTTACTACTGCAACTGATAGTTGCTCAGATTCAGACTTAAGTACCCACTCTGAACTGAAATTCAATACTGAGGGATCACAACAGCGACAGCAAAATCTATGTGTTATGCTCAGGAATCGAGAAGTGAGTTTAATTTTAAACTTATTTAGTAACCCAATTAATTACTACAACAACAGCAAACCGTTGCAATAAATATTTAATTTTTAATTAAATCCTATGTTTTACTATTTTTAACTTCCAGTACAGTAGAACTACCCCCCAAGTACCACCTTACAATGAAGTGCCAAATAGGTTAAGATTTTGCCTCAAGGACGTTGTGCCACATGGTTTCGTGCAAGGGTATAATACTAAAAAAATATTCTAAAAACATATAATATTTGTAATTCCAACAGACATGTATTTATGGGTCTAAGTTCGTGTGGAAACTTTCTGCTGAGTTATAAGGTTCTCATAAAAGAGAACGCAACTCATCCTTACAGTTTCAATTTGAATTATAAATACACGTAAATATTACGTTTCTTAAATTCAGTTAAATTTAAAACAAAATGGTTTAAATTGTTTCATTTTTAATAGATTATATTTTTGGATATATCAACCACACCAACCAATCCGTACTTTTTATAAATGTTGTCTTTTCAACAATCGAGGAGTCGACAGTATAAAAAAGGTGACCATGACGCA
>NC_051847.1:172205084-172293887 GCF_002237135.1 Teleopsis dalmanni
TTTTTAATTTTAGATTTTAAACATTATATTTAATCTAAATTTATGAACTGCTCATTCTTAACAAAACAGTTGCAGTAATAAAATGTAGAAAACAAAATATTTTTAATTTATTACTGTGATATTGTTTCTAAAATGCAAATTTTGGAATCGTGAATTGAAAACTGATTATACATAATACATTAAATCTAGTGAAAAATACTGTAAAATATTTTGGACTGTTGATTCGTGAATACGGGAAGTAAGAGAAGATCTACCTTACCGATGGATGTAATTACTAATAGTTAGCTTTACAATAAAATGCCCTTCTTTGAAAGTTCTGTTTACTGCAAAATGCCTTAATAGTTTACATATCATTTGTTTTCTTAAATCATTTCATTACCTCTAATAGTCATGTTGATCAAGCTTTATTAAGAAGAAATTAACTGCTAAATACGAATTAATTTAAATGATTTTGTAACTATAAACGAGTTCCATTATAATATACTTTATGTTATGTGAGTAAAGTAAACGTAGTAGATAAAGGATTTAAAAATACTAATAACCGATCAATATTGCATTTTTATTAATGAGTTGAATCTTTTAATAAATAAGTATTTTCAGCACAAAGGAATCTTTTTCCATTAATAAAAATGCAGTTGAACTAAAGAACTTTTAAAACAATATTTTTTCTGCACGTTATTTTTATTATTTTCATTATATTTCCGTAGAAGTGCTCTTGTTTGATAGAAATTGAGTAAAATCGAGAAAAAATAGGTTATAAGTTAAAAACAAGGCAGAACTTATTGAAAGGCGTTAGTAAGCAGGTCAAATCATAATTTTTCACTTCTATACCCATTTAAGAGGTTGAGCTACCGCTTGTTAATCCGATTTGCTTAGGGATGATTCAATGAAAGTTGCAGATAAAAAGTATTAAAAAAAAATTAAAGGAATGCAAAAGCATCAGTATTGACTAGACTATGACGGAAGTGCGGAAACTATGCCATGTAGCAAGCGGTAGTAAACGAAGAATCTTGTAAAGTTAAGTGCAGTTTAAAGTGAAATGGGTGTAAATTTAATAAAACATATTTGCACTTCATAAAAGCATAACTGCTGGTGTAGCAGGATACTCCGCGCACCTAGCACACGCTTCACTTGCTCGTAGCAATATTATTTTCATCGAAGTGTGGGTGGTGCGTTCAATTGGATTTACCTTCATAAGTATTTAAATTTGTTCAATATCGACTATATAAATCATTTTACTCTAAGCAATTTTCATTGTGTATGTTTGTCGTTGATATGATATGGCATGATGTTGCTATCACAGAGCAGCTATTGATGATTATGATTTTATCATTGACAATGTGCATTGCCACGATGATGATGATGTGATGCTCACTTGACAACGAAAGTGTTGTGAAAAGTTAAGCAGAATTGGTTTCTTGCCAAATGGCAAATGTCTTATAATATTAAATTCAAATTTGATAGTAGCAGTAATTTTTATAGCTGTTATATCCAACCAATAACAAGCAATATTGCAACTAAAATAAAAAAGAAGAGTAACGAGTAGAAAAAAGTAATTTCAATAGAAATAAATTTAGTTGTTTTTGTTGTATAAATTAAACGATAACACTATCATCATTAGCATTGCATATAGTATCTGCAACAGTTGCAGTTTTATAATTTTTAGATTTTCCCAATTTTGCAATAACTTCATAAAATATTTTGTGTGCCATAGTATGCAGAATCATATGCACGCATTGTTCAACGATGTGCAACAAAATTTCCAATTTTTACATATAATTTATGGATTTTCAACACAGCCAGCAAAGTTCAGAACACCAAAATATTAGATGCAACTAAATAAAAAATTGCATTCAATAAAGCGTGTAGAGCTGAGGAGACGCCGAGCAGCGCAGTAATTTGTAATTATTTGCTTTTCATGTGAAATGCATTTTAGTTTGAACAAATTCTTAACGATTTTCTTCGAAATTAAAATTTAATGAATTTTCCTAAAAACAAGTTGCAAACGTTTAATATTTTAAAATTTATCATCAGCAATTTTGTTTGTTAATGTAGCATGTTCATGCTGCTACTGCTCCAGTTGTTGATGCTGCCGTCGATACTGCGGCATCAATTTTAAAAGTATTGCGTAAATAAAAATATTTAATTTTCGACTACGTACTAAGTATATTTTAGCGAAACTAATGGAGCATATATGTATTTGGTTTCTACACCAATTTCCGTTAAGCACCAATTTATTTTTATAGTAAATTATTAAAAATTATTTAAATTTTTGTTATTTAAAAAAAAAAAACTATTGATTATATTTGTATTATTTCTTAAATATATGAATATGATTTTAAATACTATCATGTAGAATGATTCATCATCATTATCCGCTACTATACAGTTCATCCAGCCTGTTTAACAACAGTCTTCCATTCATCGAAATCCTGCTACATACTGTCTTTCCATCGCTTTCTTGGTCGCCTTCTTCTTCTACTGTTTCCTACTTCATTAAATCTTAAGCGGTACTCTAATATCCTTTTTCAATAATTTGTTGATTGTATCACCTCCAGCTAGCCGTTCTAGCTCGTGATTGTTTCTTATGTGATAATGAAGAATGATTCCTGATTCCTGATATCCATGAATCGTATACCATATATACATGAATCATACATGGTATATCCACTGTTTATGTTAGAAGTTCTAGAGTAGTGATATACCAAGGATATTGAAATGGAAATATTTGTATATATATATTTATATTATACAGCAGAGAACTCTCTAACTAACTTTCATAAATGTGGGAGGTGATAATTTAATTTTTTAAAATATGAAAAAATCATATAGAAGAGGAATGCCTATTTTCAATATTGAGACACTTTATAGTCTATCTAAAAATGTACTTAAAAAAAATTTGATCAAAAAACTTTTAATATCTCAATTGTTTGATTATTTCAAATAGGTAACACGCTCCTGTACTTAAATGCATTCGCAACTTATAATGATTCAAAGTTGACACTTTGTACAAGTTTTGGATTTTCATGGTAATTTTTGTATAATGCGGCAATAAATGTCTCATTAGAATTCCAAGGGATTTCGCCGGTACCAATAGGAGCTATACGTTTGAATATAGTTTTCTTTTTGGGAGATAGTTAAATTTTTCTAACACCTTTACTGTGTTTTAAGTTACAGTACCCGGTTGGAAAATGTAACTTCACATCGAATGACAGTAAATGAATACAGTCATTCAACCAATTGATATTAAGAACCTATTGATATTAAAAAAAAAAACAATTAAACGGTAGATGAAACGATAGATATTATGGGTCAACTACTAAAAATGATCTCCTTGGATGAAAAGACTCCAAACAAAACTATCAGGTTTCATTAATACAGGGATTATACGAAAATAGAGACATTATAATGAGTACAGGAAGTTAAATTTTGATAGCGCAATGGTTTTCCTAGTTGCTAGTGAAGCTTTTAACTACAAAATACGAGATTGTTGATGTATTCAATGCAGGTTCATATTCGTGTGTCTCGTGTTTCGACGGACTCAGAACAACAGATTATGGTAAAGGTTAAGGTATATACCAAATTTAAAATATATAAAAAAAAGTGATTGTTTTGCTAAATTATGTCAATACAATTTCGTTTCAACTAAAAAAATGCAACATTATGAAAAGTGGCTTTCTAAAAGGGGTTAATTTCTACATACCTATAATTAAATATTCATAATTTAACGTTTACTAAACAAATGAGTTGTAATATCGTATAAAATAATTGTAAAATATAAATAGAAACATATATGAGACAATAAATTGGTAATTATTATAACACTGAATATTAATTAAATTTTCATTGCACATTTAGTATACACTTGAAAAATTTCGATAAAACCTTATCATATGTATTATATTAATGTTATGTTTTATAAAACGTAAATGTTAACAAAGTTAACTTCATTTTTTGAGTTGTGCGGAATTCCTTAATTCCAGTGTGTGGTACTATTTCTACTAATTACCTGTCTTGTGTGAGAGTAGAAGCATCATCTGTCAACTTGAAGGATTGTCAGTGTAAAATTAACTAAATAGATTTTTCGCGCCAATCTTAAATGGTAGAGTTTGAAAACAAACTAACAAACCACAAATCGTCCGCATTACTTTGACAGGATAAAGGAGCAAAGCTATCAAAAGAAACTATGCTATATAATCGTCCCCAAAACACCCACCCACTTTATTTTGTTCATAATATGAAAATCATTACTAACATCATTAGTTGTGTTGGTGCAAATGATGATCATTATGAAGAATCGCTACGACAGACGAAACAAAACCACAACAAGTTTTGAAAATAATTCCCACTCAACATGCAACATTTCCTCATTGCAGGATTGTTTGCACACGTACATCACACATATTTAAAATATAAAATAAATCTTTATGGTGCAAAAATAGAAAAATCTACAAAACTATTCATATTTGATGTTGAACCAAAAGGGAAAGGGCCATCATAGTCGCTCTTCAAGCCGCCACAAATGATGGAATCAACAGCATCAACAACAGAGGGAGCAGCTAAAATAAACATCAAGCAGACAAAGAGGCGGGCGAATAGTTGTACTTTTGCAAATAGTTTTCGAGCGTTAGTTGTCACTGCGTTCATGTTTCTATTTGCGCTAAAAGTGAGATTTTATTTAACAATTTTATAAATTCATTCTGATTTTGTTTCTCTTTTTATATGCAGCAAATATCGTACTTGAATTTTAAAAGGATTTTTAACTATTATTATGTGTATGAAACTGCAAATGGATGCAACAAAGCAAGGATGCTAGTCAGTTATTTCAGCTATGCTGTGTCGGAATATTGACTTTTTGAAATTTGCTTCATGTTCAACAACAAATTTCATGAACTAATTTAAAACAATGCAATTCATGTTCTCGTATACACATATATGAGAACATATTCATGCTCATACTTATTTATAATGGATCATGATGGACAAGTACCATGTGATTAATATGTTGAACTAATAAGCAAAGTTATGCAGCTTAGATATAAGCATTTTCCTTATTATTTATCTACAAGCTTGTTTTATTTATACATGTAGACAAATTACCATCATAGGTTAACATTTTCATCAAGAATTTAATTTTAACTTTACATAAGTAAAATATCAAATTATTGTTTTAAAATTCTTGATACATTTACATTTTATCTATTAACTTTTAATATGAAACATGTTTTGTCACATTAGGTTAAATACATAATGATTAATAATTCCAATTAATTAATTTAAAATATGATCTTGTTATATTTTTTCACATATTACCTTTAATAAAATTATATTGGCTTTTAAATTCCAATACACATATATGTATCTGTATGAACATTAAAGAATTCTAAATTGATGGAATAAACCCTATTCGTCTCTAACCATGTTTCGTTGTAAGCCCTTTATTTTATTACACTATAAGTAATTTTTTAACTTTATTCAATAACACAAGATATTTTAATTTATAATATTGATGTTTAATACACATCAAAAGTATAAACTTAAACTTGAATATATAGCATTTAAACATAAATATTTTATTGTTATGTGTTTAGAATGTTTAAAAGATTTGATATAAGGCATATAAGAACATACTATGTTAATCACTGGGTAACTCTTCCTTGATTAAGTGGGGTGTATTAGTTATTTATTGATCCATTATTAATAATCGAACTGTTCCCACCGTTGTACCCCTAGTTGTTAGTTTGAAACAGTTAGTTGAAATCACCCCCTCAGTCTAGTACTAAATAGATTAAAATAGTAAAATATTCAGATTTTAACATTAACATTATGCACTTTCATGGCTATATTAAAAAAAAATTCAAATAAAAATATAAAAATTTATAAGCGTATACACTGATCAATGCAAGATTTTATTCTCAGTTTTATCAGTTGGAATATTCAATTTATTTAAACAGGAATTTTTGTTAGATTCTATTTCGTGAAATAGTTTTAGCTAAGTGGTCAAGTGATAAAGTACCTATACATCACTTAAAAACTTGCTTGTAAATTTTATTACTGTGGTTAAAGTTAAATCCTTTAGTTTTACAATGGACCTTATTTAAGGTTATACTATATTATCACAGTTCTTTATCGTCACTGCATTTGTTCAGAATCAATTCTTTAGATTAGTTAATCAGCAATTATCTGAGTGCTTTTTCCAATACTAACTTATCAGAGTTTCTAATATATACTTTTTCTAACAAATTATAAAATTGTTTGTTTTTTTTCATTGTTCTTTTTCATAACAACCAAAGAGATATGGAATCAGATATACTCGTATTAAAACAATTTTCAATAATTAAATTTAGGGAACTTTATAACTGATAATCATATTATTTTTTTCATGCGAAAATAATGTAATAAATAATAAACAATCTTAATTCTACAAAGAAATAAAAGTTTACAAATATTAATTGTTGGAAATATTATATTCAGATGAAAAGTGTGAAACCAATCTATAACTTAATATAACAAAAACAAAATTTCTGCAAAAGTCAAATTAAAACAAAATTATTTGAAACAAATTTTCAAGCCTTTAAATGTTATATTTGTATTTATTTCAATCTAAGGCAGGAGATAAGAATTTTTAGTATAATATGATCAATAAGATAATATGTGTTTATTTGTTTGTTTGTTTCTTACTGTCTTGATCTGGATCTCCATTTATATTCAATTATTTAATATGCATTTCCATAAAACATGAATATTTTGGTGTGTGAATTTGTACAATTATTTGAAGTGCTCATGCTGGTAATAAAAATCCGTATATGTAGTTACTTTTCTAATCTTTAAACAATTCAGATATACATATATGCAAGCTTTTTAAAAAAAATTATCAGTTTTGCTTATGTTTTAAAATAAGTCATAGTTTTAATTTTGCTATTCACTAATGCATCAGGCATATTTCTTCCATGATAAATCATTAAAGTACATACGTTGCAGACAACTGTAGTATATAGACAAAAATAATAAAATTTTATTCTCATTACTGTTTGAACCCTTCTAACTTATAAATAGTTTCTTTTCGTAAAACGCGTCACATTCGATAAAAAAATTAACATTTAAAAATTCTATCTTTAGTTAATAGTTGCCAATATAAATGAAATGTATAATAAATATTTCCTGCATTTAAAGAACAATATTAAATGTCAATAAAGGTTTGAAATGGTTTTTAACCCAAAAACAAAACAAAAAAGAACAATATAAATATTTTTTACTAACTAGTAGTATGTATAGTTATTTGATATTTAATTAATTTTGCTGATCTACAGCATCATCATTGTTTGTGGTTAAAATAGCCATAGTCGGGCTTTAGCCCTGAAGAAGTCTTCTTCATCTACTTCTGTCATTTGTTGTTGCTGACTAGTTCTAAGACAATTTTCGTAATCCCTAAGACTACTGTTTTAATATTTTGTTACGTGTAGTGTTCTTATTGATTCTGGGTAAGACTCAGTTTGTTTGAGAGATTTTAATGTCTTATGATATTTGATTATTTATATAAAGAATAAAATTTTAATTGTTTTGAATATGCTATTTACCGTATAGCGCGGTATGAAAGAAAAACCAAAAACATAAGCTTTACTTACCTAGTAGGGTTTCGAAATACTATTGGTATGAAGCGTTAAAACTAATAACATTCTATTAATTTTTGATATACACTCATTTTGTGCTGGAAACTGACTTTTTAATATCATGTTAAAATACTAAACTTATTCAATAAACATAAATAAGTTACCGTATTTTATTCAAATTGAAAAGTTTAGTTCAATGAAATTATTACAAACTGAGCAGGTGTTATAAATTTAGAATTTATGCTTTTATATAATTTAATTAATAAAGTTTTTGTTCATAACTGAAATATAAAGTATAATTAATACGAAATAATCAAAGGACAAAACAAGCCAGAAGGTAAACATGTATTATTTAAATTTCAATATTACCTTAAAATTATGTACATGTCAACATTTAAATTTATTTATGTCAATATTTTGTTTACAAAACAAATTTAAAACCTGCATTTTGTAAATTAAGTGAAAATTATGTTATTAGTAAAATTCAAATATATAATATTTGAATACATATTATATGTTGCTTATGCAAATACATATGGTATGTAAATTGAGTTGTAAGATTTTAATTAAAATATCTAAAGGTTTTAAGTGTTGTAATAAGAACAATATCTAATACTAATACTATCTTCACTTTAGATTAATTTTATGTCTAACTAATCAAGATGATCGTATAAAGACTTCAGATACTATGCTTTGGGTAATAATAGCATCACGAATATACTTATTTATATAAAAACTATAAAGAAATTAAATTTGCATCGGTTTTAAAATAATTTTAACACGTATTCCTAATCTTATGAAATATGATCTGAGTAAATGTGTACTATTCTAAATACATTCTAATTGATACAGTTCATATTACAAGTATAAGAAAAAGTTCACCAACCAAGTTCGTAAAAACGGAAAAATGGTTTTCATTTATGTGTTGTCTACATAAATAAAAAGAATGAATTTAATTTATCGAGATGAAGAAAATTTTTATGATAACGACAACCAAACTCAATCATTTTGACAAATGTTAAAGATTTGTCTCTAAAATTGCTAAGGTTAATTCTTTTGCATCAAAAATTCATTGGGCTAGTCCGCTTTAAAATATAAATAGACCGATGCGATTACATAAAATAATAATATAATATAAGATATTTTATACTATAAATTTTTTTTTTGACAAATTTTTGTGTTAAGCACAATGAAAACTGACAGCTGATTTGTATTCAGTACGTTTTGTCATTAAGAAACATTTAATGGAAAACAATTATAAAGCAAGTATAAACATACTTTTGACAATTATAAAACAAATCCTTTAGCTTCATTAATGCATACAGTCAGTAGTTTTCATGTAGGATCCTTTGATTTTGAAGTGTGCAACACTATTTGCAATGGGAAACTCATGGCATTTAGTTGCTGATTAATATTCAATGTGTTATGCTATTTCTAAATAAATATACATTTATCTGATTGAATTATTGGCCAACATTTTTGCAAAATGCTGCCGATCCGAACGTTAGTCAGTGAAAACTATTAAAGGTCCATGATTAATGATAATTTTGTTTTTCAATTAATTGATGTTAATATGCTAAAAAACTGATTTCAAAAATATTTGGCATACCACACACCTCGTGATTTAATAATCTTATTGCAGAAAGCATTAACTAGAACCACAATGTTATGCTATTGCAAATTATGATTTCACACCTCTGAACCAATTTCTATGGAGTTGTGTGTAGTCACTGGTCTAATCAAGTAAATCAGAAACATTGGGAGTAGTTGTAGGTGTATTACATTTTGATCATCTAATTACTTAATCTAATTAATTAATTAAGTAATTAAATGACAATCATATGACGGAACTAGCTGTATTCAAATTCGTCTGCTAGTCGTCGTTACATTTCCTGTATTGACGCCAGTTAAAGACGCCACTCACTATTCCGTGATTTTGTTCTAATAGTACCGTTTCCAACAGCTTCAGTTCCTGGAAAATTAAACTTCCAGTTTGTATTTTTTTCGAGCAAGTCACGTCGCAAATCATATTCAAACATTAATAATACATAATTATCTTTTCAATATCGATATTACCATGATTTGAATCTGTTATCTTTCATTTTCAAAATTAAATCTATTAAAAACATTTTTTACATATGCAGTACAAGGGTTTCGGTGTTACTTTCTCTTTGATAGTAGTGTTTTAAGAAACTTGATATTTTTTTAGTACTGTATATGAAGATGGAGTAAATGCTGAATATTTAATATTAATAAACATAAAAATATTTTATTAACATGTAATAATGACAAAATCGTACTTTTATTACTATATTCTTTAATCATTAATAAAGAATTTTTTTCTGCTGAACAAATTTTTATGGGAGTTTATTTGAATATATTTTGTGCAAAAATACAATGCTTTACAAAAACTATAAAAATTCAAAAACAACATTACAGCTGTAAAAATATCCTTTAACATTTTTAATTTCAAAAAACTAAAAGCAATCCAAAATTGAAATATTTCAAAAACATTGAAATTAATCTATGAACTAGCCTAAAAGCACTATAAATTCATTATGCAAGATTCCTCTCATAAAAAATTTCTCTGAAAATTTCTTAGTTTGTGTATGAACGCTAAATATTTTATTGTTTGTTGACTTTGGAATCCCCTTTTTTAGTCAAATGCATTTATTTAATTGCTTTGAAGCAAAACTGTGAAAGACTATTACGTACTGAAAAATTCATATAGCGTATAAATCGTTGCTATACGAATTTTGTGAAAATTATTTTTCCACAACTTGATTCAATTTTCCCACTACAAAAGATAACAATTCTAAATGCTTTGTTTATTGAAATAACAACCTAACAAAAACTGAATACGTAACAAATAACAAAAGTTACAGCACATGCATGTATTATACATTGATTGTCCTTGTTGTCTTGCAAATAAATATCCTGAACTTAAATGTATGCAAATATCAGTTTACCTTGTGTCCAATATTTTAATTGTTATTTGGAAACAAGGATTTGTGTATGCTATTTCCAAATACAAGTGCACACATTTATTTCTATATAAGGATAAGTGCATCTATTGCTTGCACATAAGCTTACTAAGCTGGATGGGTGAGAAGCAGGCAAATTGTGGTGATTAGACTAACAAAATCAACGTAAAATTGTTTAATAACATAAAGTGCAGTCACATTAGGTTAAATTTAGTATTTGCATTCTAATTGTGTGTATTTAAATGGAAATACTTGTGTGCTTAACATTAGTGGTCTGTCATATCTTGTTAGGAGTCAATGGACTCTATTTTCACATGCACATGGCGTATGAATTGTCTTGGTCAGTAAAGCGGAATTGAGTTTGCATTCATTTGTGATTTTATTTAAAATATTTTAATTTATTTCTAGCCTGACAACACGTTAATTTTCCAACTTTTGATACTTTAAACATACCATATATACAAAAATGAGCGAAGATATTTCCACTCATAAAAAATTTTTCTTTTTACATGTCTGCCGAGACAGTCGTGTGCCCTCACTCATTTTATTTTTAAAAATAGATCAATCTCAGGAAGCATTGTGCAATTTTCCCAAAAAGCGATGTTAGCAATCCGTTTGGAATATAAACGCTGTTTCATATATTTTCATTTATTTGTGTTTGCTTGTATGTATTTATAATGCCATAATTTTATCTCTATTTAGTACCTAACAATACATTTCATATTGTGTGCGCATTCAGAGTTTATTGAACTCAATTTATATAAAGATTCATCACAAAGTTTGCAAGGTGCATCCACCTTATTCACATGCAAATGCTCATTCTGCAATTGCAAAACGTTTTGCAATTTCATTTCTGTTAAGTTGTCATTTGGAATTTAGTATTTCATACATATTTCATGAAATATGTAGATTGTAAATCAAAACGTTTATATGAATAGCATTTGTAAAGTTGATCAAAAGCAAAACTGTTGAAGAAATCCTTGTGCATTTAATGTCAACCTTTTGACAACGATTAACATTTTACTACAATTGTAAATGGAACACATTTCAAATTTATTTGTTAGGACTACAAGTTCTAATTATTGTTAATAATGACATTGTTGATATGTAGTCTTAATTATGATACAAACCGCTCTAAGTAAACGGGAGTCCACCGGGATGATTATTTTTGACATAGCCAAAGCTTTTGACAAGGTCTGGCATGATGGTCTAATAGTCAAATTAGCCCGTTTTGGGATCCCTAGTGGTTTGACTAAAATCATTGGTAGCTTCCTGCAAGAAAGGTCCTTCCGTACTAAAATTAATAGCACTCTTTCGTCCGCCCGATCAATTGTAGCAGGTGTACCTCAAGGGTCGCCTTTGTCTCCCACATTGTTTAATATATACACGGCAGACATCCCCACCTTAAGTCCCACATCAATGGCGCTTTACGCAGACGACACATGCTTGATCTACTCGGATCGGGATGCCTTAAATGTAAGCAACACGTTACAGGGAAATATAGACCTTATGGTGGAATACTTCCAAAAATGGAAGATTAAAATTAATAATGACAAAACTAAGGCTATATTTATAACTCGAAAAAGAAGACAGCATCCTCCAAGAGTGAGCGTTTGCGACACGGAGATACGGTGGGAGGATAACATAAAATATCTGGGGGTCACTTTTGACAAACGGTTCAATTGGTTTAAACATTTGAAATACCAACGGAATAGCTGCTCTAAGATTCTACATTTATTAAAGCCGCTATTTAATAATTATCACTTCAACTTTAAAAACAGAAAGTTACTTTACACGCAAGTAATTAGACCTGCACTTCTGTACGGATGTGTTACATATAGCAAAGCCTCAAATACCACCTTAAAGCAATTACAGATAGCTCAAAACCTGGTCTTAAGAAAACTGTTTAAGATTCCATGGTACATTAGATCTACGGACATACATAGAGATCTTAGGATTGACTCAGTGAAAAAATATATCAGAGACAGAGCTTTAAAATTATTCACTAAAGTTGATACGCTACTTAACCCCGCCATAACAATCCTCAAGTCCACTTCTGGACTCTCAGGAAGATATGCTGATTTAAGGTCCGTCATCAACTAAAAGACAAATAAATGATATGATTTTTTAGCCTAGTTAAAGCCTAGTGTGGGGTAGTGATTAACCCCCCAGTCATTATAGAGTAAAAGTGCGTAATAGCACTAACTCAAGAAGAAGAAGAAGAAGAAGAAGAAGAAATATTTTACTGATTTTTACTGACATATCAATTTTATAGAAACATAATACGTTTCTATTATTTAAATAATTTTTAAAATAAAATTTATGGCTTTATCGATCTGTTTTTCACTTTATATAGAGCATCAATAGTTTTTTGACGTATAATTACAAATTTATACGTTTTTATTGAAAAAGAAATAAATGTTTTATTGGCCGATTACAAGGAGACATTAGACTAAAAGAGGAACACGACTTTAGTTACTTCGATTATCTATGAGATTTGAGATTTTAGAGTTTTTTGGCTGTAGGTTTATGTTATTTACAGAGGTGGTATATATTGAAAATAGACTTCCCTGTATCCATAAATTTCTTATCAACCAAGTATTTAGTGTGATATTTATTATTTAGTATACAGTTAAATTTCAATTTTAGTTGGGAACCTATCAGATGTGTGTTAACTGGTTGATAAGGCAGTTCATAAGCACGTTCTATAGTTAGGATGGTAATAATCAGCGTAACAATACTGAGTTTCAGTAAAAGTATACCGTAACTAGTGAGCTGCGCAATCCTGTTAGCTATTTGGGTCGGTAAAAGTCTTCTTTTATCCAAGGGGTTTGTTAGAATAACTTTTATAAGTTTTTAAGGATGCAACTACAGACTTATTAACTTTCAGTTTTACCGGGTTATGTCCGTAAAAGACCGAAGTGACATCATAAAGCCACTTAGATTTGAAATTTCAACATTTAAAGCAGACATTGAACTATTTGAAATTGAGCTGTAAGTTCTGAGTTCTAGCAATTTTCAGAGCTTCTATGAAACAATTTTATGTTATTTTATATATTTACATTTTCGGACCTATTCTGTGCACTTGACAGATTTGTCAAATTCTTTAATAAAATTTTTGATTTTTATAAAGCAGAAAGCTTTTTGGTATTCTGGACACATCTTGACAAATTTCAAAGCTCTAGTACTTAGTGCTTCTCACCACACTATGGTGTAAAGTGTTTTGTATAGAAAACTGTTTGTAATTGTTCGTAATTGTTCGTAACTGTTCGTAAAAAATGCTTGTAAAGAGCATATATTTTAAGTTACCAAAAGCATTTTTCATGCATTCAAATAACAATAAAAAATATGCTTGTAAAGAGCGTATATTTTAGTTAAGAATATTTGCCATGCATGCAAAAAATAAAAAATGCTTAAAAAGAGCATATTTTTATAGTTGTCAACAGCATTTATAGTATTGACAACTAACAAGGAAAAGAGCTTTTTATTTATGTCACAGAATACCAAAACCTTTACAGCAGTCAATTTTGACAAGTGTCAATGTTTGACAAGTTTATAAAGTGCACAGAATAGGTCCGTTTGTATATATAGTATACTATAATGTAGTTAATTAATAAATGAGTTTTAAACTATTTCATATATATTATATTAATATTTAATTTCTGTTGTCGGACAATTTTATAATCCCATAAATATTTCATTTAAAATCTAATAATATGAGAAACCAGCTGGTAACGATACTATTAAACGGCTTGACCAATTTCTTTTTAAACGTACTACTATGAGAGACTAAAATTTGATCCTAATATTGGAATGAATTATTTCCAAAATTTCGCGTATACACACTTATCTAAAGTAATGTTTACTGTCATTAATTGATTTAAAAAATTTTAAGCTAATATCATTATTTTAATAGTATCACATTTTATTATTGATATTTTGCCTGATTGTGTAATACACTAAACTTGATTTTCATAAATATATTAGCGTATAAATATTTTCTTATTAAATTAAAGTAGACACAATCTTTCATAAATTACAGTTTACAAACATCAAATGATATACTATATTAATGTAAATTTGTATATATCAAAATTAAAAATTTTCATAATAACTATTACTAAACTATAACATAAAAATAAATTCTAATACTCGTATTAAAATATAGACTACTAGCGTAGTAAATGTGATGAAAAAGTAGTTCATATACATGAAACTATGTAACAATGTTGTAAGTTAATTCTGTAATAAACTTTATTCATTTATATCAAAAGTGGAGAAAGAAAACTTTATTTTCAGAAAATATAGAGCACCGGTAAAATGATACTAACTTCAACACTTCCTAGTTAAATGCAATGAAATACTTTCGAACAGCATCTTTAGTATCTATACAATACAATCTGTTCAATTGAAAATATTCTTTGGTAGGAAGTTAAACAATAAAAACCTGTAGGAACCACATATGGAAACCATATACGAACAGCTTTTTACAAACATTCTACTATAAATAAGAGCTACTATACTTTTTGTATTATGCATTTTTATCTTAACTCGCTATAAAGGTTTGATTTGATATTCATTTTGCATTGAATAGTTTCGTAGTGTAATTAAACTGTACTGAATACGTGTTGTCATTATTTCCTTATTATGATAAAAAGAAATATTAATTAAAATATTTTTAATTAATTGTTCAATTCAATTAATTCAATTATTAATTAATTCAAACGAATCAAAAATATTTTTCCAGATACTAAGATAATTATTTTATTATTATTTTTAAATTATATTAATAGCAATGCTTGTTGGTGATAGCTAAGATAATAATAATAATATTTTTCATTAAGGTTTGATAGACAATAAACCATCGTACTTGAGATGATTTGATGTTAGCAGTATTAATCGCATCTATAGCTGACCAGGAGAATATTCCATGTGTTCAGTAGGAAAATACTGATAAATTTTCTTGAGAAGAATGTAGTAAAAATTTTTTTTTTTTTTTATTTGAAACACAATATGTACAATAATATTAATAAATGTTTCATTTGACTACGACTAGTTCATACAAAGAACTATCAAGCAGTTTTCTTACATTTCAGAATACTTATTAGAATTGTCAAGTTGTCAAAGACTTAGTGCTAATAGTAGTAATCTAAATTATTATTAGACTATTAATTCGGGAGTAGATCTAAAGGCTTTGTTCGTTTAATTCTCCTCAGCAGGCCAGATGTATTAGACAGATGGTTGACTGTCTCGTTGTAATCGTTTTTGGTGCTTTACCGCGAACTTTTGAATTACTGCAGTCACAGATTCGATCATCAAGTACCGATGGAGGTCAGTATTCCTAATAAACCACGGAGCGTTGACTAAATTTCTTAAAACTTTGTTTTGAAAGTTTTGAATGATTTGAATAGTGGATTTTGATGCACATCCCGAAAAATGAAAATGAAATTATTTACGAAAACTGACAGGCTTACCAACACCGTGTTATCGAATCTCAGAATGGTTACAAGCTCCTCAGGGAGGTATACAGATCTGAGGTCAGTTATTGTTAAGTCTGTTGAAGTGATAAACATTAATCTAGTAAAGGCGTAGAGAGGGGTTATGAAGAAACCTGGCAGTTAATAGAGAGTAAAAGTGCTCAAGTGCATTGACAACTAGCCTCAACATAATAATAATAAAAATAATTTTCAAATATTTTTTTGTTTAGTAAAGTGTGTATAAAAACCAAATTATAGTAATTAATTTAATATTGTTGAAAATATTATAATTATTTTACACTATTTCTATATATAGTTTATAAAACAGCAAAGTCTCTCTATCGTTGCATTTGTAAAAAATTATATTTCCTAATTATAATAATATATAGTAAAAAAACAGTATTTTCGCACTTAGAGATTTAAGTTGTAGAATACATTAATCATATTACGGGTCCTTATAAAACAGATTGAATATTTTTTCGGTTTGTTGTGCGTTTTTGGTTTAAAATTAGTGCTTTGTAGAATATGCAATACTTTACTTATTATTGGTACTATAAAGAAAAATATTTTTAAAAACAATTGAGATAGTAGTTTTAATGAAAATTTTTAATTAATAGAAAAATATAGAAACACAATATTTTGTTTTCAATTAAATTTGAATTTTACAAGCATGTACTAGTATTTTTAAGTCTTATTGCAAACCCACATATACTGATTCATACCAAGTAAAAAAAAAGCAAACTTTCTTAATAGAAACAATTTTATAAAATTTTTTCATAGATACTGCCATTTCTAGGATTACTTTATAGATTTGATTAAAAACTGAATTCAGAAGGAAAAGTATTTGAAATTTTACTTTCTGTACAACCAAAATTATTTTATTAATTTTGTAGATATTTCAGTATTTTTCTGATGGTTTTAACTAAAGTTTTCATTTAGTCTAATATTTATTAAAATTCATTTAAATTCTCAATAATCAATTTTAGTCGATGAAAAAATATATATCCAACGGCGAAGTAGTAGCTTTTGATTACTTATATCGACCCATAAAATCAGATGTCTACGCACTGAAACCACTCCTCGTAGACCATATACGGAGACGCATTTTTTCCCGTGAAAACAATAGTAAAAGCAACTGCAGTTTGCACTTAAAACTGAAATGCTTTGGTTCCTCTGTACGCCTGAATGTTGAATGTTGAGATACAATATTTTTGTGTTGTGTTTTATGAGAAAAAGGAAAATTCTACATTTTTTAGTTTTTGTTTAGCTTTTGCCTGTGCACGAGTGAAGGCATATTAAATGCAGAAGTAAATTGGCTCCATGAAAGTGCGTATACGGAATAATGCTTGGTTTGTTGTAATTGTATACATACAAAATTCTCATTTCCATATAATCCTCAGATTTGGCTTTAAGTTTTAGGGTGAAAAAAAAATTAAACCAAAATTGGGTTTTTATGATATTAGGTACAACTTTATCTAAGCTTTTAAAGCATTTTAATCACACATTTTGTTGATTAGGTTGAATGCGGCCTGATATTGTTATAAACCATTTTCAATACCAGAGAAGTGTTTTTCTTTCACCAAATGCTTTGAAACCCGAAAGTGCAAAATTTTAAATAAAAATCAATTATTTATATTTATTTTTGAAATACTATTTTTTATTTATAGTATTTCATAAATAGTCAAAATATTAAAAAAGTTTTCATGGTTTCTGTATTTTTGGTCAAAGATATTAAAATGGTCACTATTATCGCAGATAATAAATCAATATATATCGATGACAAGTACAATATTGTAACGTAAAATTAATGTTCTTGGTGCAATATTAATATTGAATATGAAACCAACAAAACAAATTTGACAAAAAAATACTTATACGTAAGGCTATGGAATTTTGAAAGTAACTTAAAAAGTTGATAATAAGAAAAAATTAAATGATTATAATAAAAACTCAATGTTTAGTATTGTAACAGGTTTTGGTGTTTATTCCATATACGAATATATAACAATATGTACTATTATTAACTTTAATATTTGAGATGAATGTATCACACAGCAATTTTTCTAATTTTAATATCACATACATACACTTAGAAAAATAATTTTGTTGATTTAACAAGATTTTAACTAATTATTAGGTCAAAGTGAGCTAAAAATTTTCTAGCAGGTCAAATCATCGATTCAATTTAACTAGTATGTGGTTAGAACATAATTTTCTGATCGTAGGTATTTACAAGACATATAATTTGTCTTAAACTGCTTATATTTAAGATTACAAATAATGTAACAAATATTTCGCTGGAAGTAAAATCTAGTCTCTTTTGAAAGATTCGTCAACTAAAAATAAAACAAGAACTTACATAAATTTGAAAGAGATAACGCAAGCAAACTTATCGGATCTCTTCAATTTCATCTGGAAAACCAAATGGTTTAACTAGGATAACAAAGGTTAGTAACTCGCCTCTCCCGGCATAATTTTTGATGGCATCACAATAGGCAATATATGCCTCTGAGTAGAAGAGATTTGAAGCACAATAATGTATGTTTTAGTTTACTAAAGAAAAAATGTGAGTAGGAATAATGTGATGCGTAAATAGACAATAGATCAGTTTAGAATGAAAAAAAATATAAGAGTTTTTGTTGAATAATAAAAATAGGCATCTTATTTTATTGATTTTATTGTCTCAGATCTTTTAATAAGTAATTAAAGCAAATAATTTAAATTCAACATTTCTAAATTAAATACACATAGCTATGTTTCAAAGCATCATGAGATCCATAAGATATGCTTAAACTTTTGAACCAAACCGCTTTAGAAACCGATGCTAAACTGTCAATAAAGTTGACAGCTCTGATATTATTAAGTCTAAATTACGTTGTTATATTTAATAAAATTATGTGCCGTTATTACACTGTGATATTCAGTTTAGATAATATGATTATATTATATCTAAAAATATTTTTAAAACATTTATTCATTTAATTCTCTTATGATTTCTTTAAATTTTTCTATATTGTAAATATCAAATACTTGAAAAATTGACATTAGCTACATGACCCCATTACTTCATTAAATTAAATTTTATTATAAATTTTATTGTGTGTAATAAAATATAATTATGTTAACGAACCTGGGGAGTTCACATTCTTTTAAATATTCAGTATTTGTTTAAAAAACAGACTCAATATAACGACGATTTAAGATTATATCCTTTAACTCTTACAGATTGCTTTATTTGGTAATGAAAATCTGAAATGAAATATTTTTAATCAAGTACTTTGCCTTTACTATAAATAATTTAGAAACTTTTCAAAAAGTTTACATTATTCATTCAAATTATCTTTTATGTGTAGTTTTTAACAACAAAAATTCTAGAAATTTCATTTTAAATTTTAAATCAAATATATCTTGGTTTTTAAACCAAGTTAAGTTAGAAGTAGTTTTGTTAAGTTAAAATATTTATGAAAGGACATTATGGAAGAATTATGGAAGAATGTAAATAATCTAGAAAATGACTGGTTGTTACGAAATTCTTATGTGTAATTTAATTTTCTTAAAATAAATTTTTAGAAACATTAACAACAACTTTTATTTTAAAATTAAAATTGTTACCAACTTTTTCAGCAATAAAAACAAGTATTTTCCACATAAACGACTTTCTATTATATTTTAGACCGGTGACATTTTCTTGTGACATTTACAATGGTTTTCACTTCATTGTGATTACTTCAAGTCTCTATTGTTACCGTACTTCCCCGTGATGTGTGCCATCGTCTGAGGATTGACATTTATCGGATAATAAAAATATTGTATGTGTAACCCATACCAACACTTAGCATAATTCACTGTAAGTACATTAGGAAAGTACTTACGGATGAAACAGTTCTCAGTCACATTTGAGTTGGAGTATATTGTTTCTGTGACTATTTGTATTTGTAGCTGACATTTGAAACCCAAAAACCTTAGAAATCATCATAAGATGCTGGTACGAAAGGGGCATTATGCAAACAGTCGAAACAAAAGGTTGATTTGTTAAAAATGTTTTATAGCATTTCAACTTCATGTTTTGGATAAATTTTCCAATGGAAATTGTGCTTAAAACCAAAGATGTCTACCTAACTTTTAACGTTCTAAGAGAAATTAAACTTGACTGAATGCAGTCAAGCAAATGCAATCGCATACAATTGTTAGATTAAAATAACACAGAAGCATTAAAGTATTTGCATGTGAAATTTATACTTGTACGAAAATATATGAATGTGTTGTGAAAACACACATTTGTAGTGCCATTATTTAACTCATGTATACGAATTATACTCCAAATTAAAATTAATTAATACCTTAAATTCATAAGTAAAACACAAAGTACATTGACTTCAGGCAACAACCAGTTCATGCGGTAGGCTTTGAATTTCCAATTATATTTCGGAGTCAGTAGCAGAAATATATTACAATTTAACATGATACAGAAATGTTTTCATAAACATATGTTTTCATATATATTGTATAAAGATGCATCTCAATAATCCAAAAATATTAATTAATTATCATTTGACATGAAATAGCAGCACATTCCGAAACCATAGTTAATGCCCTGCAACAATTTACTGATGTCTGTGGTACTTTTGATGCTGCACGTTAAATCCTTTGATTCTAGCATGCTGCACATAAGAAATTAGCAGACATATGATTGATATCTCACATTCGGTTACATTTATTTACTATGTTCCATTTACTATAATTTGCGTGCAGAATTTTGCTACTTTGGTTCCAGTTCTTGTCTTATTTTGTAATTATTAAAGCAACAACACAAAAGCAGATACGATTGCATACACTTTATCAGTGATGGAAACCAATGGTTCTGTAAACTATTTACGAATATTTGTATTTGTAGTTCCAAGTGAATGAAATTGTGTAAAAAAGACTTTAAACCCCTCATCAACATTTGATTGATAATACCATAAAGGGAGATTAACCTACATATGAGCACATCAATCGTACATAAACAAAACTTAGTCGCTACAGATGAATGCTTTGCAATTACGAAAAGCATACTCACGACCTATGGCTGTTTGCTATTTGTAGGTGTGGAGAAAATCCTTTGGAACAAGAACAAGCAACACATTGTGTCTAATGTTTAGCATTTAAAGATAGGATTTTAGAGAAATTTTGTAGGACAAACTAAAAATAACACAAAATCATCTAAATTATTTGTTTTAATTTGAAAAAGATGAAAAGCGTTTGAAAGTGTGAATAACAACGTTTAAATAAAATCTTTAAACAAATATTAATCAAAAATGTTTAAATTTTATATTATGAGTTTACTTACTTACTTACTGCTGTCCTTCTCTCCTAGTGGAGTACAGGGCCTCAATTTTAGCATATTTGTGATTTTAGTACTATTTAATAAAGAGTACTTTTAAAGGATTTTTCCACACACAAATATTTCTATTAATATTTATAGTTATTCGAAGCTATATTCAAATGACGACCAGATAAAATTTGTATTAATGATATGTAGTCGCCGTTGTGACGAGATTAAGGAAAGTACTACGTATATGGTCTGTCGGGTAGTGATTAACTATCAAATGATAAGAATGTCCTGTTGATTAGCTGTATATAATACATCCATTAGACCTTACCTATATAGAATCTTCGTTCTTTAATAATTTCTTCAGCTTTAATGAAATTTGAATTAAATCGCTATACATTGTATGTATTCAGGCAATATTCAATGCGTATATTTGGTCTAACCCATCGTCCGCATCTTACAGCCTAACTATATGAGTTGTAAGACTTATTGCCATAATTTGTCGAAACAAATAGCCTTAGGTAGCAGATTCTTCAACTTCAATGAAATTTTAATCAAATTTCCCATACATTATCCAGGCAATTTTCAAGAGGTACATTCGATCTAACTCATCGTCCGTATCTTGCAGCATAACCATATAAGTTGTAAGACTTAATATTAAAATTTGTCAAAACTATGCAAACAAAGAAAAACTAATCAAATCTTAACTATACTAAATATTATATGGCAAGAGTATTATTTAACACATCTGTCAATAGTTATAGAAATAATTACAAATAATATATGGCAAGAGTATTATTTAACACATCTGTCAATAGTTATAGAAATAATTACAATATTGTTGAAAAATACAATCATGATGAAAAATTATACATATGACAGGTTATGGAGTGTCGTTTAAAAAAAATTAGTGCCAAGTTTAATTTATCTAAGTTAAAAACGATGTTCAAACACAGTGAAACACAGTCCAGCAGTGAAAGATATTAATCTTTATTATTTTATGAGCTTATTTATATAAACTAATTTAAATAGTTTTAAACTTTTTAAACAAATCAGGATAAGCATAAATAAATTTTAAGTGTCTAATATAAATGTATATGGATACCAAAAAAACTGTATAATAATTAAAAAAACATTATCCAGTGGACCAAATTGTGAATCTAAACCATCCTTGAATCCACTTGAACATACACAAAAAATTTCATTAAAACAGATATTTCAAAATGATATCTGTCGCAGCTGTGGGAAAGATGAAGAAAGTCTCATCTCATCTACTTTGTCTCTGCTTAGCTCATACACAACAGTGGCTCAATACTTTAGGGGCCAATTTCTTCGAGGATTTTGATTAACTTCAATACATTCCACTAAATAACATTTTAAGCTTCGACAAAGGTTCCAGAGGATTTTAAACGTTGAGTCACTCCATTATACAGTAACATAATGGGACTATTGGCCTAAGTGGATCTCGTCGGTATAATCTAACCTAACCTAACCTAAGTTTAAATAAAATATAGACAAATAAATGTTAAATCTTCTTTTAAACAACATTCTAAGCTATGTCAAAGTTTCCAGGTGAGTTTAAGAATTGAATCTCCACATTATACGGTAACACAATGGCTAATTGGCCTAAGTGGATCTCCTTTGGATGGCCGGTATAACCTAACCTAATCTAAGTTTAAATAAAAGAAGGACACATAAATATTGAATCTCCTTCTAAACGAGATTAGAATTAAATCTTAAAGAATATCTTTCTTGCATTTTTTCTCGGTGCAACAATGCATAATTTCCATAAAGATATTTCTTTAAATTTTGCTGCATAACTATTATACGTCCACTTTAATCTCCATTGTAGAGAGATTAAATACTCGTATAAGAGATTATTTAATCCAGTTTTATTAATCTCACAGTATTAAATCAGTATTAACAGAAAAGTAGAGATGGCCTTATTGGAAGAAAAAGGATTGTGTATTTATATTAAGCTATATTAAATATATACCAAATCTTTAGCAATTTAACAAGATTTATGTAAAAAGTGTTCATAAAATTTGAATGAATGCTTCGTATAATAACGTAATTCAATTATTCGGCAGTGTTTTCATCTATAATATTTAAGTTTAAAAGTGTAACAGTAATTACTATTTACTTAAACCGTAATTAATAATTTTTTAACTGAAACTACATAATATTTTCATATTCACACGTGTTATTAATCAGGCTACTTTACATATAAAATGTAATTAAGATTAAATATTAATGACTGTAAAACCAAATATATATATTCATCTTTAATGGGTGAAAAATTCAAAAAATATATGTTCTACCATATTAAATTTGACACATGTGCCAAAGTTGAATTATTTTATAGCTGGTTTATACAAAGTACACATAAAAATTCGTTATTTACGAATTTAAACATTATTAATGCGTTTCATTATCTTCAACAGTTTGTTTTTCGGGTCAAAGTAACATTCTATGCGAATGTTCTACATACATAAATGTTCGTAGTTGTTCCACTGATTTGCCGGCCCACATGATAGCCTTGTTAACCACGTTTGTTTATCCTGTCTGAACTGATTAAATTGCACAAAACGCTGAATGTTGAGCTGTTGTGCGTGTTTAAATTGTAAATTGCCATTATTTACGTTACTCAATGGGCCTGACATACAGGATATAGGACATGGGAAATGTATCAAAATAGTTATATTATGTGAAGAGTATGTAGGGTTCAGCGTAGCCAAGCATGGTTTATAGCCATTGTGGGAAACCGAAACAAAATCATGAAATTTCAATTAAAATATTTTATTTAAACATGATGAAAATATATAAATAGATATACTCATATATATTCATGCTATACGCATAGTTTTAAACAAAATAGTCGAAACACAAACTCAATCACAACTTCAATTTAGATATGTACAGTCGATATTTCTACTTCACGGTACGTTGCTCCTTTAATATAGTAAATATATGGGAAAAATTTCAATTTTATGAATGTAACATATATTGACGCTGAAAATTAATTAGTACAATACAATTGAAAATGAATTAATTTTAATTAAAATGTAGCTCAACAGCCCACTTATCAACACTTAATTAAATCCTCATGCCAATGTAGTGGTTTTAAGCTCCACAGTGATTACATTAAATTCTGGTATTTGTGCTGTCAATCTATCGTTTTATATTCTTTATTATATTGAGAGTCCTTATATAATTTAATATATTGAAATCTTTTTGCTTTATCTTTTTGCTTTTTGGATTTGTGCTTTTGGTGGTTAGGCGGTTTCATGGGCGACATCGCTTTACCCGACGTTAATTACGGTGATGACATGCCGATTGTGGCTCACACAGACACTGATTGGCTACCACAAGCAGATGCACCATTACCAGAAACATCACTACGTTTCAATACAACATTTCAACAGGAATTGGAAATACTCAAGCAAGAAGTCTATCACGAAGGTTTACAGGTTGAAGAAGAGGGATTGACTGATATCATTAGAAAGAAAACCAAAATACCAACTGGTATTACTGGAAACGATGCTTTACAGGTGAGCTAAGCAAGTAATTAATACATAATTTTGTTTGTTTTTATAAATATAAAAGTATAGTATCCATAGTTGAATATAATATATCTCTATAAAATTTCTTTAATCTAAATGAGAAGCTTTAAAAATATTACGATATTAAGATATTGCTTTATTTTTATAAAAGATAAAAGTAAATAATTGGTAAATTATTTTTCCGTATATCCGAATATATTTTTTTAATAATTTTTGGATTAATTTTCACTTATTCTTTGTTGTTCTTGTCCACCGTTTATATGGAATTGTGAGAGGGGCTACTAACACTTGACGTTTGATTTAATAATTCGGGAATTAGGACTATCTTATTGTAAAACAAAACTAACTTTTTTAACTATAAAATGCACGTAGAGTATGAAGTTTAAGATTCCAGTGCTACGCGCTTTTCACATTAGATGAACGTATTCCTATTTTAAATTTACTTTTCAACTATCTTGGTAAAAATTCATTTCCAGTTTTGTAAATATATAAATCAATATAGAGGGCTCTGTCACAATCACTGTAATGATTTTAAAATTTCTTTTTTACAATAACAATTACTTACTAATAAATAAGCCCAGATCTCTAGTTTTAAAACTCATAATATGTTGACACATATATATATACCATATATATACAGTCAGCGACAAAACTCTACATACACCCCCCATTTTTGCTAGCTCGTAAATCCAAGGACATAATAGAAAAAAGTAATGATACAGTTTTGTTTAGAACTGTTTTTTAATAATAATAAACAAAAGAAAATCCATTCATCAATATAAATTAACAAAGTTATTCGAAAAAAACCTAAAAAAATCATTGACAAAAGTCTACATACACTTCATTGGTTGTTAGATATAGTCGACAGTAATTTAAATGTTAAACGGGAAAGTACCGTTTTTCATATTTCATGCTTGTGGCATGAGTCATGCATTTATATAATGCACTTAGTTGTGCTTTGAGAGTGGTATTTAATTGACACGAGGGGTCCACGAAAAGAATTTCAAGTAATATGCGAAATCTGGTTATTAAACATAGAAATGAAAAAAAACCTTATGGTAAAAGTATCAAAATTAGTAAATTTGACTCGATCAACAGTTCAGACGATATTAAAAAAATATAAAAATACTGGTTCTACTGAAAATAAGCCTCGCAGTGGCCGCCCAAGGATACTCATACGTAGGGATGTCAGCTTGGTTTTAAAAGAAGTTAACAAAAATCCGAAAGTAAGTGCCTTAAAATTAGTCGAACACATTGCTAATGCAACTGGAAAGCATGTCAATCCACGTATAGTACAAAGAACGTTGAACAGCCACGGTTTTCATGATAGAATACCACGCAAAGAACCTTTAATTTCTGAAAAAAACCGAAAGCTGCGGTTAGAGTTTGCCAAACAATATAAAGAAAAGGATTTTGATTTCTGGAAGCAGGTTTTATTTACAGATGAATCGAAATTCAATATATTTGAACGCGATTGGAGAGCTAAAGTTTGGAGGAAAGCGAAAACAGCACTGAATCCGAAGCATATAATGCCAACTGTAAAGCATGGTGGTGGCAGTGCTATGCTTTGGGGAGCCGTAGCTGCAACTGAAGTAGGAAAAATAACTTTGACGTAGATTGGCATGCTTCCTAGTTGCATTAGCAATGTGTTCGACTAATTTTAAGGCACTTATTTTCGGATTTTTGTTAACTTCTTTTAAAACCAAGCTGACATCCCTACGTATGAGTATCCTTGGGCGGCCACTGCGAGGTTTATTTTCAGGAGAACCAGTATTTTTATAATTTCTTATTATCGTCTGAACTGTTGATCGAGTCAAATTTACTAATTTTGATACTTTTACCATAAAGTTTTTTTTCATTTCTATGCTTAATAACCAGATTTCGCATATCACTTGAAATTCTTTTCTTGGACCCATCGTGTCAATTAAATACCACTCTCAAAGCACAACTAAGTGCATTATATAAATGTATGACTCATGCCACAAGCATGAAATATGAAAAACGGTACTTTCCCGTTTAACATTTAAATTACTGTCGACTATATCTAACAATCAATGAAGTGTATGTAGACTTTTGTCAATGATTTTTTTAGGTTTTTTTCGAATAACTTTGTTAATTTATATTGATGAATGGATTTTCTTTTGTTTATTATTATTAAAAAACAGTTCTAAACAAAACTGTATCATTACTTTTTTCTATTATGTCCTTGGATTTACGAGCTAGCAAAAATGGGGGGTGTATGTAGAGTTTTGTCGCTGACTGTATATATATATATATGTTACTGTAATATAGCGAAATCCGACTTTTCTTTCTAAACTAATGTTTTACTTTTTGTTGTTACAGTAAATTGAATGTTTTTGTTTTCGTTTAGTTTTCGGTTGAGCTATTAGATTTATTTTATAAACAATATAAAATTCCTTATTTACATTAATAAATCTTTTTAATGTTCTCTTTAATTTTAAAGTCAGCCAATGAACCAGTTAAGTTGGCAGAATACTCACTCAATTCCGAGTATTTAAAAAGAAATTTAAAAAATGAAATCATAAGTTCACACCGACAACCCAAAGAAAACTCCTACTATCCAACAAATACAGAATATTTCGAAACAAAAAGTGCACTCCGGGAGAAAAAGTTGAATGCCAATCTGGATAGCGAGGAAGCAGAAATGCAGAACAAAGTAAGTGGTGGCAATAATGCAGCACTGCTACAGCAAAGATTTAACGGCGGAAGCAGTGGCGGAGCAATAACGGCATTGCCTGGCGGCGCTAACATAAAAACACCACAAATTCCAATGGAATACAGAACTAGCAGCATCAGTAGCAGTGGTAAAGTTGCTAGTGAAACAGAAGAAAAGTTAAATAAACCAAACTCAGGATGGAATAATCGTAATGTTGACCAACGTAAAATACAATCGAACACAAAAGATATTGAAGATGATTCCGGTAATAATTTTGTGGCGGAACGTAAAGTCGTTATATTACCAACCTCACTGCCAACTCAACGTTCTACATTACCTAATGTTTATAGTAATGCGGGTGGGAATGGCATGAAAATGGATGATGTGGAATTTTTGCATGCCGAAGGAGTTGTAAGGCGACGTCATAGACGTGGTCGCAAAAATCGGTAAATATGCTAAAATTATTATATGTGAAAGTATATCACTGTATGCTTGAGGCGATTTATTCACTTAGGTGTGAAAATTTGCACATTTTAGTTATTTGAAAAATATACACTTTTTTCCAATAAATTTCTTTTCAATAAATAAATTTTTTCTTTAGTCGTAGCTCTGAGGCGCGGACTGAATATAATGCAAAACTTAAACGTTTAATAGAGGAATTGAATCGTCCTATATATACAGATGCAGTGCAAGGGTATCGAAATGTGGAGCACCAAAGAAAATCAATACAAATCCCAGATAAAAAAAGTTGTTTCAATAATAATCGAAAGAATAAAAGTACATGGGAACCCGATTTAGCAACATATCATCAAATTGATAGACCAAAGAATATAGCACAAAATTTTAATTATTCCAATGAAAATCCTGAAGAGTTAGATGTTCTAACAAAACGTCAGTCAACCATGGATGCAATTACTGCAGAGGTGCAGACATCGTTGGAAACTGATTTAGAAGATGCAGAGTAAGTAAATATAAATTAAATGATTTTTATTATTTTAGTAACTACTTTTTATATAAAATTATTTAAAAAAATTTTTTGGCTTATTGCATACATTTCCTTTTATTTATAATTTTTTAAAACTTGTAATTTATAAGTTTTCACCTAAATTGTTTATTTGTTGTTTCAATTCATTAATTCAATTCATTAAATATTAAATACAGACTATTTAACTTCAAAAAAGATTAAGTAATTCATTGTTTGAAAAGCGGATAATTTGGTCTTTCATATTAAGACACATGTTTAAAAATTTTTGGAAAATAATGTGCTAAAGCGTTGTTATATTGAAACTGGGTTTATCCTAAAAGGTATACAATAAATGATATGCTGCAACAAGAACTTAATCTGGTTTATTAGACCTTGGAAAATAATAACTATCAGACCTTGGTAAATATAACTTTATTTGGAAAACGAGTTTTTGTCTCATGTACATGTACATATAATATAATTTAAGACAATCTTTCTCAAAAAGTGTGATTTGAAATTTACTTAAAGTGATATTGTTAACTTTGAAATAATGCCGAGAAGTTAGTCCGTTTACCAACTTCAGAAATAATGTAGTAGTGCACAATTATTTATTAGAAAGATTAGAAACGGATAAATTTTTAATATTTGAGTTTTTTAAAGCCTTAAGTGGTGCGTACTCTAGAATACATTGAGAAACATTGGTGTTATATATTGTAAAATATCTCCACTAGTTCAATCATGCACCTGTTTCTATTTTTACTTTATCCGTATATTATAACATTAATAAGTATATAATAATACTTTGCTTTAATACATTTGAACGTGTATATGTGAGTGTAAAAGTTAATGGTCTGACATATAGACGATGGCTCTTGGAAAGAGTGTTCTTCATGAATTATATAACATATTAGTCAACATGATAACGTAATTATTATTATTTATTGACAATTTCCATATATAGATTAAAAATTGTTTTTCGCAAAAAAATATTGTCATACAAAAAAAATTAGTTTATAATAATTTTCAGTAAGACTTTACACTCAATTATTATTTAGAACGCCGTATTACGAATTTAAGTTGTTTTATTTATTAAGTTTTAGCAATATTTAACTACATAGTTTCTTTGCATAAAAGTTTTTTTTCATTGTAAATTAACAGCACAAAAATATTGTGCTTCATACTTGCACTAAAATAATGTGCAATAGATGATTTTGTTATAGTAAAAATTGTCTGACTAAATGCTTTCCAGCTCTGCTATTAGTTTTTTAAATTTACTTTTATATTTACAACTATTGATTATTAATTAATATTAATTATATGCACAATTGAGTCTTTAATCTAAACTAGAAATATTTTGCAAATATGATTTTATAAACTCAACATACGAAAATTTACATTCACTTTATGTAAAATATTTTTATTAATTATTTCCCTGTAGAATATGTTTTCCATAACTATTATTGACCAACTTTTTATATTTCAGTAAAAGTTACAGAAATATTCCAAATGAATGTGAAATATGTGAAAATTTGAATTTACAGTAATTCGAACACTTGAAAGTAGACACCGATTAAACACTGGAAAGCCTACTTCGTTTTCATTGATTTTATGTGTGAGATGATCTGAACAAAAATTTCGAAAGTAATTTAAAATTTAAACAATATTTTTTAATTGTATTTTTATACAATTGATTGCATATACATTTCTTCATTAACCCACCATGAGTGAATAAGTAATTAACTGATACACATTAAAAAATTATTAATAAATTTTAATAATAAAAGTTCAAGAGTTATGAAATAAAAATATAACTTGGTATAGAGCATCCGCCAGTTGAATTAAACTGAAAACTTTTGATTTAAAATGGATATTCACATTTACTACTTAGATTAGGTTAGGTTATACCGGTGATCCCCAGTGGATCCACTTAGGCCTATTGGCCCATTGTGATGCCGTATATAAATAATGAAAAACCTCAGGGTTTAAAACCACCTAGAACCTTTACATTTACAACACAGGTCCTAAACTAAAAATTAAGAGCAAAATATCTATATTCAAAAAAATAGCCCAGTACCAAATCAAAAAAAAATTAATTTTAATTCTGATCTTAACCTATATCCGAATTATATTAAGAAACTCTCTTCAGGAATTTCTTATTACATATATTTTCCAATATTAGTAACTAATACTTTCTAGTAGTACTTTATGATAAGTATATACATATAATAGGTAATATCATTTGAAATTGTAATATAAAATGTTCTTAATAGTAATAATAAAGCGTTGTGGTTCCAATTAAGCTGAACTGTTTTCATACCATAAGTCAAATAAAACTGTTATCACATATTTTAATGTTTAAGGTGGAGCATTTTACAAAATGGATCGTTTAACAAACGTTAAATGTGTTATAAAGACATTAAAAAAAATTGGGCAAATAACTCTTTACTTGATGAACATAAACAAATAAATTTGTCACATGTAGGGCATTGAATGTCCACAAAAAACCTAACGTCACATTATGTTATGGTATTTAGTACAAAAGTGTGAGAGACTTTTTTGAAAATGACGAAGGTAGGATAGAAACCGGTGCCTATGATAACTATATTCACATGCTTGCCAAAATTTTTATGAGTGAAATTATATATATGAGGGTGAGGAAGTATATATATTTCAGCAGTTGTCAAGACAAGAACACGCTCTCTTCTGGCTTTGTTGCACAAGCAATTTACTAGACGTGTATACATACCGGTTTGGTGAGACTTTGACCTGTAAGGGATCGTGCTTATGCGGACAATTCTCAAATTTTCGGCACTTTGAATACAAATTTTCGTGTACTTGGCGCTATGCGTGAGTTATAACCACCTATGTGTCGAAAAGTCAACAAAAATTATATTAAAAAGATTTAGTTCTGTGAGATATCTGGCGAGGGACATTTGAATAATGTTATAATTATTACTTAATGAGAAGATTTAGATAATAAATTGAATTAAAAATATGATTCAAATCTCAATTACGAGTGTATATTATTTACGTTTATCTTTAGAGCTACAAAATGCATAAGCTGTCTTTATATTATATACATATATACTTTACATGTTTGTACAATTCCTTGCGATTAAAATACTTCAATTTAAAATTGTTTATTAAATTGTATATACAAATTGTATAAACTTTTGCACTTAGCAGGATCTGAATTTGGCTCACAGTATCAATGGTTATAGTTGTTAATCACTGAACTACCGGGGTTTGTCTAGTCCAAGTTAAATTGCTAATGGGGGCAGAATTTAATATACAATTTAAAATAATTCATTACGTTTAAAATAATTAATTAAAATAAAACAATATTACTACAAAAGATAAACGGCATCATCTGGTTTTGGAGTATAACATATATACTATAAAATATGAATATTATTGAAAAACTAGTATTATAATGCGCTTTCTATAATCTTTGTTTGAAAGATTAACGACAGTCATCCTATCTCTTCATTCTTTGAAAATATAAAACAAGATATTATATGTAAAATGAATTTTAAAGATACACATTTGTGCATAAAAATAAATGTATAATTACATAACATTACATGTATTACATGTATAATACTCGTACATTATAAAAATAATTATAATTATTGTAAGGCTTACTTTTTTTATTGCTTCTTCTTATTTATAGTGAGATTACATCATTTTAATTGCATTCTTTTTCATGTTCCTTCAAATTTCTGGTCATTCTTATCCATACAATCGACGCTTTCTTTCTCTTAGTATTATTATTATCTTGTTCGTATAGTAGCTAATTATTAGTCCTCTTCAGCATTGCTTTTTACAACATGTTAACATTTTGTTCATAGATGTGATCATTAAAATATATATGCACTTTTTTATTTAGTATATTTATATACTTTACTTTATAAAAGAGGTGTGAACCCTCTCCGTCAGTCAATCAATCTTTTAAAAAAGTCTGATGATTAAAAATGAACAAATGAACATCAAATGTTAATTTCTTTTTCTGTTTTCGTATTTCAATTTTGAGTATCAAACTTTTATTTCAATTTTTATTCAAATAAATACACAGAATATAATTTCGGGTCTGTGACTTTTGAAACTTTTTTGTTCCTTTATTTTAAAACGCTTTCGAAACCAACTTTTGATTCAGAAGTTTCTATTACTTAAAAAGCAATAAGAGAAAATAACATAAATTCCATAAAATCAGAATTCATGAACCCAAATCTGTACAAAGCAAAAAAGTATGTTTCATAATTGAAATTGTTAATTTATTTTAACATTATTTTGCATTTAAAGTATTTGAAATAAAAGCACAGAAGAGTTTTTGTTTGTGTTTCATTAATTCAATAATAAAGAAAAAAAGAAAAAAAGAAAAAAAAGAAAGAAAAACAATAATCTAATAACTTTTTACACAAAAAATAAACTTCTTAATTTGCTTACTTAAATCTTTTTGGTTTTTTTTTTTAACTGCAATCCTTGCTATATGCCTACTGCTTTCACCTCCCACTCATCGTCACCAAAAATCCATATTTAGAAACTTTAAACATTTGAAACACCATCACCGCATGGCACGCGCTGTGACAGCAAAAAAAGAACGCGTCTGGGATTATGGCGTTATACCGTATGAAATTGATGGTAACTTCAGTGGCTTGCACAAGGCATTGTTTAAGCAGGCAATGCGACATTGGGAGAACTCAACATGCATCAAATTTGTGGAGCGTGACCCGGAAGTACATCCGAATTATATTGTATTCACAGTTCGCGGTTGTGGGTGAGTTAATTTTTCTTTCTTCCACTTAAAACTTTCTTGACTATTTAACGCACACATTATTTAAGAGATACCATATAAACCATAAAATGAATTTATATAATAAATTTCATTTAAATAATTTTGCTCCTAAATTTACGCCTCTGTTTTTTCATTATATTGACTTTGACTTTTTATTCATCATTGTCTTGAATGTGATTGTGTCTTTTGCACAATTGCAGTTGCTGCTCCTTTGTTGGCAAACGTGGCAATGGTCCACAAGCCATTTCTATCGGCCGGAACTGTGATAAATTTGGCATTGTTGTACACGAATTGGGACACGTTGTGGGCTTTTGGCACGAACATACTCGACCCGACCGCGAAAAGCATGTCGTCATCGAGCACAATAACATCATGAAAGGACAAGACTATAATTTCAACAAACTGACACCAGACGAGGTGGACTCTTTAGGTATGGCATACGACTACGATTCTATAATGCATTATGCGCGCAATACATTCTCCAAGGGCAGTTATCTCGATACAATTTTGCCAATCGAAGTGAAGGGCAAGAAGCGACCCGAGATAGGACAACGCTTAAGATTGAGTGCAGGTGATATTGCACAGGCAAATTTGCTCTATAAATGTCCAAAATGCGGTCGAACTTTTCAAGAGAACACTGGCATTTTTGCCAGTCCCTCGTACTACACTGCCGGTGCTCTAACCAATGAAACCGAGAATTGTGAGTGGCGCATTACAGCAACACATGGTGAACGAGTGGTGCTGCGTTTAGAAAATTTGGTTAGTACTTGAAGTAATAAAATCAATATATAATAGTAATATTTTTGAATGATACAATATAATATAGAATAATATATAATATAAGTATATATAAATGAATATATATAATATATATATATAAATATAGAATATATAATGTATAAATTAGTTTGCAGCAGAATTTAATATGTTTATCTTTTTTGTTTTAGAATATATTTAAGTCAAATAATTGTCAAACAGATTATTTAGAAGTGAGGGATGGGTACTTTTTCAAATCTCCGCTAATTGGTAGATTCTGTGGAAAAGTAGCCAATGAAATTCTCACTTCAGAATCAAGCAGAATGTTATTAACTTTTGTAAATAATCATCGCTCGGAAGGGTATCGTGGTTTCAAAGCTGAATTTGATGGTAAGTTAAAAATTCGAATTAAGACATTTGACATCTTTATTAAATGAAATAGAAATATACAAATACCTTTACACAGTAAATATTTTTTTTAACGGACACCAACAAGATCAGTAATTTTATCCAGTTCAGAGAATTATCTGACAACACAATATTACACAATTAAGAAAAACATACAGTAATGACAGCGTCCATTTAGTAGAGTTCTCAATGCATTATCTAACAAGTATTAGAAATTTTTAATAAGTACGCATTCGATATAATTCAATTAGTCAACATAATAATTGAGATATGATATGATATACATATACTAAAGCGAATTTAGCAATTTCTTAATTTGTTACAATTACTATATACTTATAACTACATATACTATATTTTTATATTGAATTGTTATACAGTTATATTATTTTAGTTATATGCTATATAAATAACATTAGGCGTTTTCTTTTGTAAGCATATCGCAAAAGAACAACAAAATAAAGCACTGCTTTTGTTAAAGTTTCGTAAATAAAAAATAAATTTTTGCAATTATGGGTAATAATAATTTATTTTATTCATTATTGTGAATAAAATTTGTATTGTCAGGCTTTTGCAAGAATTAAGTATAATTTTTTAATATAAATAAATTCAATAGAATTGAGTATTATTTGTCAAATATTTTTTGACAGTTATCTGGAAATTTTGTACGTTCTTCCCAAAATTGTTTACAATAGACAATTTTTAATCTTGGCAACCATTCGATTTCAGCTGCTTATTAGTTAAGCGGTTTCAAAAAGATTAGACTAAATAAGCCAGCAGTGTTGTTGTTTCATATGTTATTTTTAAAATAAGCGGTTGTTCTTTTGTGATATGCTTACAAAACAAAAGGCCTTTTATTAAAATATTTAATTTTATATGGTATATAAACTAAAACTATAACATAATAAAAATTTTTAAGAAACTATTTAATCTTTTGAAATTCAACTCAACATAATTTTTTTGTAAATACTGTCTCTATTTGTGTCATAAAACTAACTTCGTCTGAATAAAAGCTTTAAAATTTTTGTTTATGTTTTTTATATTCAAAAAAACTATGATGAGGTGAATTCTCAGTTGTTCTATTTTCTACTTTTAGTTGTATGTGGTGGTGAGTTAAATGTGGATGAATCGGAAGGTCGTTTAGAGTCCCCAAACTATCCACTTGAATATTTGCCAAACAAGGAATGTATTTGGAAAATAACCGTCCCAAAAGGATACCAAGTTGCACTGAAGTTCCAATCATTTGAGGTCGAAAATCACGACAGTTGCGTTTATGACTTTGTTGAAGTAAGAGATGGTCCATCTCAAGACTCACAATTAATTGGTGTGTTTTGTGGATATAAGCCGCCTCCAAATATGAAGTAAGTAAAATTATTATTTTTAATAAATGAAATGGATTACATTAAGTATTAAAGTATATTTTTACTCAAGGACTAAATTTATTTAAATTGAAATATTTTGTAATAAAAAGAGCGGAATTGAAGTTATTTTGCGAACAAAATACTTTATTAAAAGTTTCATTTATTTTGAACAAAAAATTGAAAAAACTATGTACTCAATATTCCGTAGCAAAAACCAATTAAATTAAAATCATCTAACTAGATTTTTTAGTTTAAGTAGAAAAATATATTTTCTTTATTTAATTTTCAGTATTTGTTGTCGTAAGTACTAGGGTTTTGGGTTTATATAGGGTTTTGAAAAAGTTTATCTGAAAAAACCTTTATGAATCCTAAAAAGTTCAACATACCAAAAAAAATCTACCTACATGTAAAGTTTGTTAAAACTGTTTCTAAAAATCAATAGAAATAAACTTTTAGTTTTTAGTATAAAAAATAATTTAATGTTCTCTAACCGATATTTCGTACAATGTTTCTTACTATTCAATAAATGAAAACCTTAATTGAGATAATGAAAATTTTTCTAAATTGGATTATTTTTTAGTGGCCAGTTCACGTACAACACTGCATAACTTTTTAACACAATGTAGAGTTCAGCAGATCTAAATGTTCTTGAATCAACTCCTATCTTTTATAAGTCAATTTATGCATTACTTACTTAATAAATAATAATTAATAGTAATATTAAAATAAACTTGTCACATCACATTACTACTTGAACCATAGTTGCTTTTCTGTCTTTAGATAAATGGTTTACCAATTGCAACATTAGCTCTTAACAGATTTGAAATGCTGTTTATATGTTTGGCACTGCCTACTCTGTTTTTAATTCTAGGTCAAGTGGCAATACAATGTTTGTGAAATTTGTGTCGGATACATCGGTACAGAAAGCAGGATTTTCGGCTATATTCATGAAGGAGGTTGACGAATGTGAAACTCAAAACCATGGTTGTGAACACGAGTGCATAAACACTCTGGGGGGTTATGAGTGCAGTTGTCATATTGGTTATGAATTGCACAGCGACAAAAAACATTGCGAAGGTGCGTTGGCGCATAATATGCTTACTTTTTAATTTGGCTCTGTGTTGATACTCACGAAGTCGCTTAATGCATTCGCCCAGTATAATTCCATTTTTTTGTTTTTATTTAGATGCCTGCGGTGGTGTGATTGAATATCCAAACGGTACTATTACTTCACCATCATTTCCAGCACTTTATCCTATACTAAAGGAATGTATATGGGAAATTATTGCACCGCCAAAACATAAAATCTCTCTCAATTTCACACATTTTGAATTAGAAGGCACCACACATCAGCACACAGATTGTGGTTATGATTCAGTCACAATTTATTCGAAACTCAGCGAAAATCGCCTTAAACGTATTGGCACCTATTGTGGAAACGCCATTCCACCCACAGCCACTTCAGAGGGCAATGCTTTACGTGTAGAATTTCATTCCGATAAATCAGTGCAACGTAGCGGGTTTGCTGCGGTTTTTTTTACCGACATAGATGAGTGTTCCCTTAATAACGGTGGTTGTCAGCATGAATGTCTCAATACAATTGGATCCTATATGTGTTCATGCCATAATGGCTATTCACTGCACGAGAATGGACATGATTGTAAGGAGGGCGAATGTAAACATGAAATTTCCGCACCATTCGGTACTATCTATAGTCCCAATTTTCCGGATTTGTATCCACCAAATGCTGATTGTGTTTGGCATTTCTTGACAACTCCAGGACATCGCATCAAATTAATTTTCAACGAATTCAATGTGGAATCGCATCAGGTAATGGCAAACATAAATTTTAATGAAATGCACTCTTTTCCACATGAAGCTTTCGCATTTGATGTATTCTCTGTTTTTGAATTTGATTGATTTGTGTAGGAATGCGCTTACGATAATGTGGCAATATACGATGGCGAGTCTGAAAGCAGTTCGCTTTTGGGACGTTTCTGTGGAGACAAAATACCATATCCGATATCATCATCCACAAACCAATTGTACATGGTATTGAAGACAGATAAAAATAAGCAACTCAATGGTTTCACAGCAATGCACTCTACTTGTGAGTATGAAATGAAATAAAAAACTACTAATTGATTAGAACTCAAATGTATTGTTAATTTATGTTGAATGCAGCATGTGGCGGATACTTACGTGCAACAAATCAAATTAAACAATTTTATTCGCACTCGCGTTTCGGCAATCACAACTACAATGAAAACATGGACTGTGAGTGGACAATACAAGCACCACCGAGCAGCAATGTACAGTTGTTGTTCCTAACGTTCGATATTGAAAGCAGTGAAAATTGCACTTACGATTACGTGCAAGTTTATTCTGGAATGGAGGATACAAGTGGTCCCATGTATGGACAATACTGTGGAAACACGGTAAGTAACGAAGATAGATTAGCAAACATAAGGAATGGATTTTTTTATTGTATCATTATTTCACAAACAGCTTCCTCAGGATATAATATCCTTAACTGACTCTTTGTTGGTGCGTTTCAAGACGGATAATTCTGTTACATTAAAAGGGTTCTCGGCATCCTATGTAGCTGTCGATCCTTTTGATAACAGTGAAGAGGATATTAACTCATCCAGCTTTGAGATGGTGACTCCATTTCCAGGCTCACTCAAAAGTATCTATAAAGTAGATGAAACACAAGAGTCATACGAGTACAGTGATTTCATGGAAAATCAATTGATTGACAGAAGACTAAGAACCAGATATTAATTTAAATTGCAATTTTATATTGAATGAAAATTGTTTCGTATGAGCATTCTGTGTGAGTAAGTAAAAAGTGAGTGTGCATACAGAAAAATGGAATAAAATATATCCTAATGACAATAGATATAATCATTGAAGAATTTATATTTTATTTAAAGCATATCAGGAAGAAAATCATCACTTAATAAAATTCTGAGTTACTTAGATAATTCAAAGTAGTTCGTCGATATCATAAGTATTGTATTTACATAAAGACATTGAAATTTTATGTAACGTGCAATTAATTTTTTAAGCAATAAATATATTTTAAATTAAAATTTATTAAATAAATAACTTAAAAATCATAATTAATAATATTAAAATCAAATTTAGATGATATAATTAAAAAGAAATTTTGAATCAAAAAAATAAATTCATTGATTACAATAATTAATTAATAAGAGGATATTTAATTATTAGAGTTACTTATAATAATTACTTTAATGGAATTGCATTTAAAAACTTAAATTGGTAGTAAAACTAGGAGTTATTGTAGTTTTGTTTTAATATATGTGAAAAAATTGGTCAAGAAATCATCTATTTAAAAACGTTTAATGAATGTGCAGTTTTAATAAAAATAATAATGAATATTTTTACAATATTAATCAAATCCTAACATGAATGTAATTTATATATTATATGTATATTTAAAGAGAACATTAAATTAAAGTTTTAGTAAATAAATATATGTGTTTTATTACTCTTTATTGATGCATTATTATTTTTGTTTTTAAAAGTTCATTGAATAGGAGAAAAGACATTTGTGCACTATGTTATCATATTCAATATAACAATGCTTGATAACTTTAAACAGGGATTCCAGTATTAGTTTTTGACTATTCTGATGATAAGTTGAACTAAAAAAAAAAAATATGGACATTCAAAACACATTCAAAAAGTGTAGAAAGTTAATTTTAGTGTATTCTTTTTTCGTTTAAAGATTTTTACTAGTTGCAGTATTTCATGTATTAATCAGACAGGTCAAGTATATATAGAGAAAAAATAAAAATAATATAAAAATCTATAAATCCTAATTGTATTCAATGTTACCTCTTTGTGAAAGAGGCAAATAAAAGAGCTGTAAGGCTTTGTGATTGTATAATTAATCAATAATACTTGGGATACATTATTTAAGAAGCTATAATTTGAAAAATGTACTTAAAAGATACTGTTACAGTTTTATTTTATTTTATACTATACTTTGTTAACATGTGAAATTTGAGTGCAATCGGGTATCCTGTGTATTTATATCAACTGATTTCATATATATATAGTTTTTTTAATGTTTACCGATAGCATAAAGATTTAATAGTTTTTGACAAAATATCTACCAATTGCCATACTAAATGGATGTGTACACTGACTATAGACTCTCGCAATATATTTATGTTCGAATGCTTATCCAAATTATTATTTTAGAATTTTGTCCACGAACTCAAATTTGTATGTGTTACTAAAAAATGTGATTATAGATACAGTGTAAAAATATACGGGCATCTACGAATATTTTTTATGTTTCTAAACCTAAAACTAACCAGATCAGATATTGACAGTACGTCAAATCCTGAAGAAGACCCGAAAAATGCAAATCGATACACACCATTTATTTGTCGTATTTGTTTGTTATATTTGTTTCAAAGCCGCTTTTGATACTACGATTAGAAATACTCTTTGTGCCGTTATGTCCGAATTTGGTATCGCATCAAAAGTTATGCAGCTATGTAAAATGACAACCAACGCCACCACCTCCGTTAAAATTGGGAATAATCTCTTTGCGTCGTCTGCGAAGAATACCAAACAAGGTTTCAGACAGGGTGAGTTCCTTGTCATGTGATTACTTTAACTTAAGGTTGGACACGATAATCCGAGCAGCAGATTTAAACCCTACTAAATACATTACAAAAGTGTTGTGATGCTTGCTAATGCCATGCTCCGGCTAGAAAGGTGTTTGTTTGCCCGCAAGTGGATAGCGCGGTATAAGACGACCGCATCGTCAGCACGGTACTATTAACTAGTGCCAGGTAGTCACAGATCGGAGGCTGGCGGAAGCTACTGGATGTGGCCCAGGACTACTCAAGTCAGTAATGGTCAACTAAGTAAGTCAAAAGACTGCCTAGACAATTTGTGCGATTTTTTCCTTTTTTGCACTCTTATTGTATCATTTTGTCTCAAATCAATTAAAACATTATTTTGTACAGACTTCTGACTTGTTGACTTTTTAGTGAAAGAGTGTGGCAACAGTTTTTCTTTATTTATTCTCATTTCGATTGTGATTTGCGACTATATTTTGGAATTCTTATGCAATTTGTTTTTGTAAATCGAACGCATTTAACGATGTTGTTATCTATTTAGGTAGAGCAGATAGAATAAGTTGCGGCAATAAAAGAATGAAAAAATTGAAGACCATAACACAATCTATGAGAAAAACACAAGACTATGAAAAATGTATTAGGGATTTGTTTAACCACGTTGGCACACCTTATTGCTCCCAATAGGGCTCATTTTAAAATTGACTAAATAAATTTTGATTGATTAATATTTTATTGTATTTGATAATTGTATTTAATAAATCACAACGCTAAGAGAAGATATCAGACATACTCATATACCATTATAGTTTATAGTATACCATTATATAGTTTTAAATAAATCAAATCCATCGAATCATTGATCAGCATATATCTGATGTTAAAATATTACTCAACCAAGAAATTGTTCCGAGAGTGTAAATTTTTATTTTGTTTTTTTAATTAGGAGTTTTATGACATATGACAAGTTACATATTTTCTCATAATACTAAGAAATTTTTTAACAGTTAAAAAATGTTTAATTTTCTGGTATCGTCAAATATAAGTCATCAGTGGTCTTTGGAAGCAATTATTGATTTTAATATCTGCGTCAACCCGTGGTGCGGCATTTTAACGCATAAAGCATTGTTCACCTAATTTGCCGAATCACCGAATTCTATATATATTTTAAATAATACCTTACAGGAGATATTAACGATAACGATAAAAAATGTTGGCCAAAAGAAAATTGCAATAGTTTTTATACCATTTTCCTGTGAGTTGAATTATATATATTAAATTAAAACAGAAACATTGAAAAAGTGTATAAGACGAGTCTCTATGCATTATAGACATAAAGTTATTGGTACGTATTTTAATCTATTTATAAGGAAAAGATTAATAAAATTTTTGAACACATAATTTCTTAATTTGTGGATTAATTTGTATAGTTTTATTTAATCAGTCTTTCACAAATGGAATTTCCAGACCCGCATCACAATGAAATTTATACATTTAAAATGCAATATTTTTTTTAATCAAAACAATGGTTAAGTGTATAATGTATGTTACTGTTAAAACCACAATATCACTTTATATTCTTAATAATTATTGAGTACCTGAATTAAACACTTAAATATGTTTCGGAGAAGTTCTTAGAATTGGAAAGCCTGTGTTATGGAGCAGGTAAACCGATCTTAAAAAGACTCTATTTTACGACAATTATCATATTTGTGGATCGAAGAAAGAAGCGAAAAATATATCTTTTATACTCTGCAATTGTCCGGAACTCCTATGTATTTGATATGCTTACTGAAGGCCATAAAGACATAATCAGTTAGTATATAAAGGTATCTTAAATCTTTTTCTGTGCTGGACTTATGTCATAAAGCTTAGGTCAACCTTATCCCAAGTGATACACGCGATGACTGATATCCTTCAGTTTCATTCAATATTGTATTAATGAATTTGATCTTGTTGGGACGAAACTAACATTTTTAATAATAAAATTTCCTAATTTTATATTATTTTGAAAAAACTTCGTAAACTTAGTGCGGTTTAGAAATCTTTTGTGTTTTATTGCAATACTAATTATAAATTTAATAATTATATGTATTAATTTAATATCACTAAGTAATTGAGAAAATATTTAATGTGTATCTCTGACGTGAAATATTTTCATTATTAGGAAAATTTTGTTGTGGTCTCATAATTTGTTTTGTAATTTTGATTACTTCATATGAAGCCCAGAAAGTGATGAAATTAATAGTTACGAGTAAAATAAGATCGAAAGTAAATACGATGAAGTTAAAAGTTATACGATGGAGTTTTTATAAAAAAAAAAATTAGAAAAAATGGAAAAAAAATGTTACTGTGCAGAATGAAAATGTTTTATTGAAAAATGTTATAAAAATTGTATTATATTCAAGTCTGTATAGTGAAATATTCAGAATATTTTAACAAATATTCAAATCATTGCGTTAAAATACACATTTTAGCAAGGGAGTGAGTTTTAAAGCTCTGCTATTAGTTTAAAATTGTTTAATAAACAAAAATGGAGGGCACTATAATCTGTTGAATTTCTATCATATATCATAATAATATCAATGAGATTATAAAAATGTTAAATATTATCATCAATAGGACTTGGAATTTATAGGAATAGAAATGTGAATAATTTTTTATGACACATTCATCTCTGAGATAAAACTATAAACCTTAAGAAATTTTTTAGAACAAATTTTATTTAAGTATCTCATCACACAATTTATGGAACATATTACGAACGACAATTTGGGAAATGGATTATTTGGAAAAACGTGAGGATTACTGGTTTAAATTACCAGTAATCCTTAAACCTGAGGGAATGCATCTTCGGAAACAATTAAAAGTGACTCAAGTCGTATGCTTATTAGTTACGTTAATCATAATGCCTTCAAAGGATATCGAGGATTTACCGCTGATTTTGAGGGTAAGTTATTTCTCTTAATCTCTTATGGAGAAAAGTAAACATAATATAAATTCAAGCTGATACATTTTATCACACTTTGTCCGCCCATAACTGTAATGAATGTCCTGAAGAGATGCCATAAAATACATTTAAGCATAAATAAACGTGAAAAGTGTCACTATTGAGCAGGACATTCGAAAAACTATTAAAATACTATCAGAAACCACTAAATTCTGTTAGCAGCACATGAAAATGACCAACTGAAATTTATAACCAGGAAGGAAGGCTAGCCCATTGTCCAAAAAAAAATTCGGTTAAAATAAATAAAATGTCATGCAAATAAACAAAAATACATATTAGGTATGCACTACATTCTGTTAGTTTGTCTGTTTGTCTGCCTGACTGTCTACCAGTTCGGTACCATTACACTTCAGATTAGCCAAAGCTGAGCAAGCATAAAAAACTTTTCTGCATGAAAATTTTTATTAAGTTTTCCTCCAATTGTTGACAAAAAGGGTGCAAATTAAAATGCAACGAGTGTGGAAAATCACATAAAAATCAAGGTTTTGCATAAACGAGATAACTTAAACGAGATAACAAAGATAACTTAAAACACATGCATCTCTCGAAAATATTCTTTTGCAAATAAATAAAAACTTAAAAAAATGCATATTAACAAGAGTTGTCTTATATATTATTATGTGAATTTAACAAAATCTAAAAATCTATACCCCTCACATTAAATTTTTCAGAAGAATATTAGTGTTTATTGAATTTGATATCATTAATAACTATAATTGATTAACTATCAAAAATATTTAATATGCGAAATCGTTTATATGTATTTTATACTTATTATTGTACCATAAATGCTATAAGCGATATATTATATGAAGTAAATAAAACAAATAAATAATAATTAAAAACTCGATAGCATTGCAATCGTTCATACGTTTATTGAATTTCACTTATTTAGTCCACAATTAAAGGATTTTGTGTATGATGAATTACTTCAGTCTTGGAAACAACGTCAGATAGTATATCCGACTGGTTCTAAATAGATGTTTTTTCAACAAAACATTACAAATCACTTATCATAATTAAACGTTACATTATATTTTCATGTTTTACGCAGTTTAAAAAACTTTTAATCTACGCTTTGAATATATTGTATATAATATTCATTTACCTACAATTTTAATTTATTCGACATATGGCATCCCTTTAGTCAGAGTTTCGAATTTTCGAACAAAACAAGAGAAAAAATAATTTCTTAACTTAACGGATTCAAAATCATAACTGTTGACAATTTTTAATAGCAGCGCTTTATTTTTAATCTGTGTTTTTTGTGTTTAACAATTTTATTCAATAATCTAAGTTGTCTTAAACAGAAATATATTTTAAGTGAAAAATTAATACAAGCATAATTTAAAAAAAAATGATTAATTACGAGGTCTGCTTCAATAATGTGAGACTATGTGCTATACTATATGTTAATAAATAATTTTTTCAATTCAGGTTAAAGTGAGCCCATGCCAATCTCAAAATAAAAAGGGCTCTGTCGTGAGGGAGCCGACAAATGTAGTAATGGCTTTGTTTTCAGCAAAGTCAATTGTAGAATTTCGAGAAGTTCCGATAACAAAGACTGCTAAACGTATTTTGAACATCATAAATACAGGAAATGTCGATATTCATGTGAGTTATTTTATACAAAAATAGAAAAGAACATACGTATATATTAAACTTCCAAATTAGTGATATATACAATTTTTTTTAAATCTTAACTTATTAAACTTATTTAGCAATGACACTCTAATAATATCTAGCATCATAAAAAAAAATTGTGGACATAGATTTTCAAATTGTTCAGATGAACTTATGTACTGAGTAAAGCAAAATGTCACTTATCAAGGATAACAATCAGATTTTATTGAAATAAGTAAACAGGTTACAATAGTGAGATTAACATACCGGAAATAGTTAACAATTTATATTTGACTTTACATCGATTCCATATAGAAACTCTCCCAGAGATATTTTTTGTCTATCTAATAAATCTTAAATGACGAAAAATAATTAAGGTACTGAGATGGACACAAAACAGTGGGACTCGAAATACCTTAATTTACCAACCACAGCAATAATTATAATTATTGTAACCTTGTTATAAAGAACCTGATAGTTGGATTATGTTCAGAAGTGTTAACAAACTTGGTCTTCCATACAAAAGAGTGGTACCGGTATGATGATTTGGCCGCAACTGGTAACCTTAACGGCTTAAGTCACATTTTAAAGTATTTGACGTTAATTTTTTTTTAAAAATTATATTTAATAACATATTCTTGCCATGAATTAATATATTTAAAATACGTTAAATTTATGCTAGTGTGAAACTTTTGATCTTGTCTGAACCAAACAAACTTTCAACCGGAACCTTAGACTTTTAAATATTTTAAAACTCAACCACGAAGTGAACCATTGTTTCAGACATATATTCGGTTTTCAAATTCTAGATTATATACAATTTTATATAACATTGAATTATGTAGATTTTAATTTACGTATATATTTGTAATTTATATCTTCTCAAGAATTACTTTTTTTGCTTATATTTATTACAATAACTTATATTAAAATTGTTTTAAATACTATACAGGTTAAAGTCACTAAGCCTATTAAACCACAGCACTGTATATCTCTTAATTGGCATGAGAATGTTGTCCCCGCTCAGAGCGAAGTAAAAATGGAAATGGTTTGGAGTCCACAAAAGGAAATAGCTTGTACACAAATATTACAATTAACAGATAATAGAAATTTTCGGAAAGATATAATGGTTATAATGAAAACAAGACCAGAACTGCAGGTACATACAAAATTTAATTGAAATAAAAAATTCTAATAATTATCTTACTTTAAATTTTCTTAGAAACCACGAAAAGTTATCAGAAAATCTATAAGTCGTCCCATTAATAATGAAACATATATTGTGACATCCCCAAAATTTGTAAAACATCCTGATCAAATGCCAACAGTTTCACAACAAAAACGACGTGCAAGTATGGGAGATGCTATTAAGACAAAACTCCCAAAGGCTCCTCAACAATCTTCAATTCCGAAACGGCGAACAATGTCTTTTGTTAATAAAACACCTACTACATATAAACAAAATAATTATTTCCAAAAAGTTAGTGCAAATAATTCTAACAGAACGCCCGTTAATCCTATACCTGATAATAAAAAAAATAAAGATTACATTAATTCTTCAAGTCCAGCAAATGGGTGTGAGTCTTTTGGCGACAACAAGTTCACTCCTCCAAGTACTAAAATAAATAATGAAAATTTATACTCAACGCCTATACGTAAAGAAAACAATGAACAGATCAGACGCCAAAGTAAGCGACCTCAGCGTCAAACATTTTTAAAGTAGATAATATTATGTTGAATTCTGGGTTTTGAATTATAGAATATCTAAATATGAAAAATATGTGAAGACATCATGAAGAAAATTTTTTTCAAAAAAAAAATTAAATAATTATAACTAATTTAATACTCATTATCACCTTCAATAATGAGTACACGCATACCATTACATTTCCTTACTTATTCACTACAAAACGATGAGGATCATACTTCAATTAAAATTTTGCTTCAGGATCTCAGAAGTGATGTGTCACATCAGAATTGTGAATACAAATCAAAATTGATGTGTATTGAGCCTAATTAAAGATTTATTAAATATTAATTTACTGAATTAAATAACTGCTTTTATGAATTTTACACTTTTATATATTTCAAGACTAAACACAAATATCTTTTACTTGTAGGATTTTTGCTTAATATAATTATTACTTAGTTTTAATTTGTGTGAATCATTCTGTTTATGTTCAAATTATGTGTTAATATATTGTGAAAATTAATATTTGTTCAATACATTAATTTTAATTAAATCCCTGATGTTCAATTTTGAGTTATAAAACCTTAAGATACTCTGTTTTAAACTTGACATTTCAACTAATCACTATTATATATATTATTTCACATTATTATTTAATTTATATTATTAAATCTATTGAGAAATTGCTAATATTTAATTTATTCTCAAAAAGAAACTTAAAACTTTTTGAAGTATTGAAATTAGAAACAAATAATATATGAAATACTTAATAAAATGTTAATATTTATAACAAATATTTTCAGATTTTTGTAAATAAGTATATACGCAGAGCGCTTCAACGTAAGAGAGCGTTTTCAAAATAATTATTTTTAAGGCCATGTAATGTAGAGGGTCATGGGCTCGTCAAAATTAAAATTGTTGTTGTTTGCAATGTAAATTATAAAATTGAGACGTAGAGAAAAAACAATATTTCGGTTCAAATTTGTTCATGACTCATAAGAGCCGAGGCTATCTGTCACTTAGGTGAAACAGTGTTGTTCAGTAATAAATATGAACTCAAGTCTGGCGTGTTGTGATGGATCCATGTTTCGTCCACAGTAACAAAACGGCAAAAAAATTCGTTCGGATTACGGCTGAACATCGCTAAACACTCTTTTGAACTGGTCAAACGAATGCGCTTATGGTCAAGTGTGAGCAATCGCGGAATCCATCTCGCGGAGAGTTTTTTCATGTCCAAATATTCGTGTAAAATGTGATATTCCCATTCAGTTGAGATACCTACAGCATGAGCCAACTCACGCACTTTCATTCTCCGATCATCCAATATCATTTCATGGATTTTATCGACGATTTCCGACGTGATCGCTTCTTTTGGGCAACCTAAACGTTCGGCGTCACTAGTGCTGGTACGACCACAACGGAACTCTGTAAACCACTTCTTAACCATTGAAATTGATGGTGCCGAGTCCCTGTAGTATTTATCAAGTCTTTTCTTAGTTTCAGTGATGGATTTTTACGTAAAAAGTAATGCTTAACCAGCACACGAAATTCACTTTTGTCTGCCTTGAACGGCTATCAAACACCAACTGAACGACGTAGCTTGCTCAAAATTACAAAGTTACCCACTGGTAGATTACAGCTGACGGCAGCACTGTTGTATTTGGAGTATCTGCGCGGGAAACTAAAAAAAATCACTGACTTATCAAAGCGCCGTCGTAACTTTAGCCATGAGCATATTTCGTGAAGATTCTGATTGAATTTTTTTAAATTAAATGTATTTTACAATTGTTAAAAAAAAAATCATTATTGATTTGGTATGGATCTTGCAAAACTGCATGCAAACTCAATTGATTAGGAATGATATTAAAGTATTGAATTCGTCACTGTTTACGGTGCTTTTAATTATAGATCAAGTGGCACACTTGACACAATGTTCGTTAAATTTGTTTTGGATACATCGATATGCAAAGCAAATACTTCAGGTTTTGTCATGGAAGAGGTTATCGAATGTGAAAATCAAAACCATGGTTCTGAACACGAGAGCATAAAAACTTTAGAATTAACACTCTTAATTCCGTTTTTTGTTCTATTTAGATGCCTGCGGTGGTGTGATAGAATATCCAAACGGTACTATTACTTCACCATCATTTCCAGCACTTTATCCTATACTAAAGGAATGTATATGGGAAATTATTGCACCGCCAAAACATAAAATCTCTCTCAATTTCACACATTTTGAATTAGAAGGCACCACACATCAGCACACAGATTGTGGTTATGATTCGGTCACAATTTATTCGAAACTCAGCGAAAATCGCCTTAAACGTATTGGCACCTATTGTGGAAACGCCATTCCACCCACAGCCACTTCAGAGGGCAATGCTTTACGTGTAGAATTTCATTCCGATAAATCAGTGCAACGTAGCGGGTTTGCTGCGGTTTTTTTTACCGACATAGATGAGTGTTCCCTTAATAACGGTGGTTGTCAGCATGAATGTCTCAATACAATTGGATCCTATATGTGTTCATGCCACAATGGCTATTCACTGCACGAGAATGGACATGATTGTAAGGAGGGCGAATGTAAACATGAAATTTCCGCACCATTCGGTACTATCTATAGTCCCAATTTTCCGGATTTGTATCCACCAAATGCTGATTGTGTTTGGCATTTCTTGACAACTACAGGACATCGCATCAAATTAATTTTCAACGAATTCAATGTGGAATCGCATCAGGTAATGGCAAACATAAATTTTAATGAAATGCACTCTTTTCCACATGAAGCTTTCGCATTTGATGTATTCTCTGTTTTTGAATTTGATTGATTTGTGTAGGAATGCGCTTACGATAATGTGGCAATATACGATGGCGAGTCTGAAAGCAGTTCGCTTTTGGGACGTTTCTGTGGAGACAAAATACCATATCCGATATCATCTTCCACAAACCAATTGTACATGGTATTGAAGACAGATAAAAATAAGCAACTCAATGGTTTCACAGCAATGCACTCTACTTGTGAGTATGAAATGAAATAAAAAACTACTAATTGATTAGAACTCAAATGTATTGTTAATTTATGTTGAATGCAGCATGTGGCGGATACTTACGTGCAACAAATCAAATTAAACAATTTTATTCGCACTCGCGTTTCGGCAATCACAACTACAATGAAAACATGGACTGTGAGTGGACAATACAAGCACCACCGAGCAGCAATGTACAGTTGTTGTTCCTAACGTTCGATATTGAAAGCAGTGAAAATTGCACTTACGATTACGTGCAAGTTTATTCTGGAATGGAGGATACAAGTGGCCCCATGTATGGACAATACTGTGGAAACACGGTAAGTAATGAAGATAGATTAGCAAACATAAGGAATGGATTTTTTTATTGTATCATTATTTCACAAACAGCTTCCTCAGGATATAATATCCTTAACTGACTCTTTGTTGGTGCGTTTCAAGACGGATAATTCTGTTACATTAAAAGGGTTCTCGGCATCCTATGTAGCTGTCGATCCTTTTGATAACAGTGAAGAGGATATTAACTCATCCAGCTTTGAGATGGTGACTCCATTTCCAGGCTCACTCAAAAGTATCTATAAAGTAGATGAAACACAAGAGTCATACGAGTACAGTGATTTCATGGAAAATCAATTGATTGACAGCAGACTAAGAAGCAGATATTAATTTAAATTGCAATTTTATATTGAATGAAAATTGTTTCGTATGAGCATTCTGTGTGAGTAAGTAAAAAGTGAGTGTGCATACAGAAAAATGGAATAAAATATATCCTAATGACAATAGATATAATCATTGAAGAATTTATATTTTATTTAAAGCATATCAGGAAGAAAATCATCACTTAATAAAATTCTGAGTTACTTATAAATTTAGTGGTTCCTTAATAATTCTAACTTCGTAAATGGAGGACAAAGAAATAGAACAAAATCAGTATCAGATATATATTAACTATATAGTGACGTTAAGAGATGAATTCTACAAATATGATATTGAATGCACTCTTTAAAAAATATCGTAATATGAATAAAGTATGTCCAAAAAGTGGAAGAAAATCGTAATGCTTGATGGACTTGCTGTTCAAGTGAGTCAAGAATTGATAAATGATATTTTTAAATTTTTAAATTTTCTATCCATAAGGTGAGTCACAAGACATGTATATGATTTCCATCCCAGATCCACAAGAATAATACCAAATTTTAATTTAATTTAATGCATTAAATTTTCAATTTTAGATATCTTAATTAAGGGGATGTGCTTTACAAATTCAATTGATTCAAATACATTATTTATTTTTTTTATTGAAAGTAATAAATTTCCTCAAAATGTTGTTTAAAGTATGAGTTCCTTTTAGAACAGTATAAAGATTAATTAATCTTAAATGAACGCATATTGTCATATGCTGACTAATAGTAAATACTTTCTAAGGAACATATTAATATCTTTAAATTTTAAATTAGAATTCATAAGATAGACTACTATGGAAATGATGTTTAAAAGTGATAAATAACTAAGACAGGGTTACAAAACAAAACAGGTGTGGGTGTAGGGAGAAGAGTGGTTTGAGGGTTTGAAACATCTTTTAAAATAAATCGAATGACTATATAATAAGATAAAAATTATTCACGAAATTTTTAGGACAGAACGGAAATTAATTAATCTTAAATGAATACATTTTGTTTTATACTGACTAATAGCAATTATTTTCTAAGAGACACATCAATAATTCCAAACTTTTTAATAAATAGTGCATATACATTATTAATGGATTAACTATATAATAATAAGATATAATAAGATTCTTCGTAATTTAATTGAAAGCCCATGTCCCTTTTAAATTTGTGGCTACAGCCTGCATGTGATCTATATAATGCATATACTCATATTTAATTATATGTGTTTTTTATTATGTAAATTTATTAATTCACATTTGCATTTGATATTAAATAACTTTTCTTTAAGAGACTAGACTCACTAACGGACAGTAAATTACACTATTCATACATTTCTACTGATTTATTGCTTTTTTTATTGAAAGTGAATATTATTTTCTATTTTAAAAGTCTTAGTTAATCGTCTTAGTGTTAATGCCAAAGACTCGATATTAAAATAAGGTCTTTGTAACTCGTCCTTAAACTATTTTTGAATTCTGAAAAGACAGTATAAAAACTATCAGCACTTTTAAATAAAAACAACGAAAAAGTTTTTACTCCATAATCCGCCTTTTATCTTCTTCTTAATGGTGGCGCTAAGCACAAAAGCAACGCAAAAGCGATAAATCAGAGCTGCTTAAGGCATTGTCCGGTCTTGGCATTGCTGCGATTTTTGGAGCAAATACTTCAACTGTAAAACAAGTTCAACTTAACGTATTGAGAGTGCGCCTTCTATGCGAAGAGTAAAAAATTGCGTAATGTGTAATTATGTGAAGATTTATTACTGGTTTTCGGGCTTTACTATTGTCTGCTCAGTGTCTCCGTAACAGCTGAAGTTGAAATTGAGACCTGTTGCTCTACAGCAGAAAGAAACTTCCACAAGAATTTCTTTAATCTCTTCCAATGATCGGTAGGTTGGTATAAAGTGTACGTGAGTAAACAAAACAATTTATATCAGCCTGATATGAACATTATGCCTACCCTTGTCTGGTGGCACGTTACCAACATTCACTACACCTTTACAACAACATCTATAAAAACATGCTTATGCATTTTTAAGAAGAACATCAATCGAAGCAAAACAATAGCAGCAGTCAGTAAGTACCAACTTAATCGTCTCACCAAAAGTAACTCAATCCCTACGTGCAAATGCTCAAATCCATATGACGCAGGTAGACAAAAACTCAAAGAAATCACCCAAAAATAAGTAAAAAATAAAATGATGAGTTCTACAAAATAAAATCTAAAGCCTTTTTGTGATCTCTCGACTTGATTTTATTCCCTTCAAAATGTTTTTGGCTGATCCAGAATTTAATTGTATCCGTAGATCTTTTTGTCTGTCGGTTTGTCTACCTATTCATATAACCAATTGTATATATATATGTCTGTCCATATGAGGCGAGTTGCTTATGGCATGCCGCAGATACTTTTGAGTTGTTGTTTAATTTGCTTGTTGTTTTTATATATTCCTCCTCTATAATGTGTATAAAACTTAGAAAAAGATCCATTGTTGCCTTCAGTGAGAATTTTGTTTTTGTGCTGTGCGGTCCTCAAAATTCGGTACATTCAAGAACGACACTTGAAATTAAAACGCAGCATGCAGTTTTAAAGTGAAGTGAAAAACAATTAAATCTGAAAATTTTGCATTCAACAAGTGATAGTGCAGTGCAAACAAATATCATTATAAAATTGTTATTGAAAAAATTTATTATAAGATTAATTAAAAAATGCAAGCACTCATGCCCACACTCGTTGCCCGCACGTTCCTCTGTGTTTTGTTGTTCATCAATGTTTTTAATACACTCGCGAACATCGCGCATGGACAATATTTAATTAATCCAAATATGTTTACGGAAATCAAATCAAAAACTTATGAACTGCTCGATCCCAATATCCAACTAAAGGAGCAAGGGTATTTCGATGTTGTTGAAAAGCCTGAGCAGTTTTTTGATATGGAAGAAATTAAAATTGTAGGTTTCTTAGTTGAATTCGATTGAATTTACTTGCTATTCAAATAGAGCAATGCTCAGCAATTAAAAAGTTTATAGTTTGTGTAACATATTATAAAATTGATTTTAGGCGCCAAACAGCAAACGTAACAGAGGCAATAAATCCCCTGCACATGTGCAGCAGCTCATGAAATTAGCGACTTTAGCGGCAGCATCAACATCAGACGATGACGTAGCTTCCGGCGAGAGGAAGATAAAAGCTAAAAAGAATCTACCCGCTCTTCTGTTTAATAATGATTTAAAAGAGATACATGATATAAATGCCAAAAATATTGAAAACGATTCGAGGCACAGTTCTTTATATGAACGCAACACCATTGTGGAGCCAACATTGCCCATAGAAAAAATAAGCGCCAAAAAAAAATTAAAAAATAATCTTAAAGGAGTTGACTCGTATGGAATTTTAAATACAAGCCCAAGCTCATCGTTGAGTAGGTGAGTATGTGAGAGTAAATAGTTTCTTTTTATTTTATATTTTTTTATAAAAGAAGAGAGTCCCTTATAATGGCCTGAAAAAAAAATAAAATGTGTTTGTAGTCACGTGCTGCGTCAAACCTTATCAACAGCAACAAGTTGCTTGCTTTAATATGAAAAAAAAATGGCAAAATGTCAATATAGCTGAAGAAGAGCCACGTCAAAATCATCACAATGGGGTGGCATGAACTCGTTCAGTTGTGCTACTGCACAATAATTTATCAAAAGATTGTTGTAATCCCACTGTTACCCCTACTCTGTGTCATTTTTACAATAACTATTAAGGTAATTGAACTTCTATGAAAGTCAACTCACTTTTTCCACTTTTTTGTGAGCTGCATTATATAAATTACATCAGGAAAATGACAAAACAGTATAAAAATAAATCACTACATCTACTCGTACTTTCGAGTGCACTGACATCCCTGCACAGGCTAAGGAATTTCCACTCGAATTGTTCAATTAGGGACATTCTATTCATTATAGATTGCAAATTGCAGGTACGGGAAGTAATGGCTTGAGACCTACGCAGCGGCATGCATGCAGCTAACCGCTTCAAGGTATGTCCTTTCATTTGTAGGTAAACCATAATATTTATTATTTAAACACTCAATTAAGTAGAAATACTTGAATATCCCATGGTTCGTACTTGTTGCAAATAATAGTCAAGTGTGATGTCTTAGTGTAAGTATGAGCCACTTGAAATATATAATGAGGATTTATTATTGCCCACCTGCGTTTTAAATACAATGAATTCATTCCATCTGCTACAATACTGTATATGCATATATTTTAAGATAATTAAATACGTATATATATATATATATTGAATCCTTTAACTCCTAGGAGCATAGGGTCGCAAGGTACTTAAATAAATGCTTCTAAAATAATTAAGATTTCTTGCATTAAAAATATTTTTATCTATTATGTAATAAAATCTAATTTATATAGAAAAACAAAAGGTTATTTATTAACTTTTTTTTTATCAAGAGGTAACAGTACCGTATTGCAATAACAATTTTTTCTTATTTATTTTAATTAATTGAATTTTTTTTTATCTAATTTTTCATATATACATCTGTATTGTATTTATCTTATGAACAGCCAAATAAGTTCTCGACAGACGGCTGAAGTATGTCGTACATTGTTTATTTAATTGTATTCTTTAACTTTTTTAAGTGATTATTTAATTTTAATATTTATAAAAAATGTTTTATCTTCTCGTAATTTTCGATTGTCAGAAAACTAATGCAGAACCTCCATCTGGTTTTCTTTAACGAAATGAGGTCTGCAGCCTTGTTAAAGGTATAAATAGTCTCAATTTATCTTGCTTAACTTAGCAGATTTTCACCAGAGACAGATCTGGAACAGTATAGATCTCATAGCTCATGATATACCATTGTCTCTTCTATGAAGAAAAATATACATTCTCCAATTGTCAAGGAGTAATTAAGGGCCAGTTTTACAATGCACATTTAGGGAACGACTTGCTATTTCAGTGATCAATTAAAACCGCTTAAAGTTTATCTTAAAATCGGCTTTCATAAGAAATATTTAAAAAATGTTGTTTACAAATCAGATAAGATAAGATAGGAAAATGTCAATTTAATTTAATTATGTTTTTGGAAATTTAAACCTTTTAAAAGTAATTACAATGGAACTCTGTCAGTTTGAGTTCCATTCACCTGAACGACTCAATTTCATATTTGTAGGGTAGCTAATGTACTGGCTAATTGGACATCATATTCAACTTAAGCTATATTGTAAACGGCTAATTTAACTATCTGTCATGAAACCTATTTGAATGTATGACATACAGCTATGGGACTGTACGAAACAATCGAATCGGAACATCATACAGCGAAGACAAAACAAATATTGACGAATGACAACAAATACATATCGATATGAAAAAAGAAAAGAAAAACATAAAGACTTGAAAGTTATAGGGGTCAAAGAAACCAAAGCAGGTGTAAATGCCAGGAATGAAAAACGACTACTCAATCACATCAATGTAGCTATTCAACTCCTGCATATTACCAATGAACTGAGAAGGCTTAAGCGAACAAAACCTTATGAATTAATACAAATAATATTATATTATAATTTATTTTTATGAGAGCTGAACACTGGTTCAGTAAACCCGAAACCCGTCTTTTCTAATATCTATTAAATACACCTCAACAATAGTAATAAATTACGACATGGTTAAGATTGTACTATTCATTTTCAATAAAGGATGCTAAAAAACAAATATGTGTAGTATTTGAAGGGAGCATTTGTTAGAGTAGATGATTATCCAAGTGATCAAAGTTAATTTTAAGTAAGGAGCTTGAGACTGTAACTCGCGTTTTGTCAAACTCTATACGAATAATGTTATATAGTCATTTTCGAAATAAAATTGCCGTTTTGAAATTTATTTATCTTATATAGCAGGATGCAGTTTTATAATAACTGATCGTATATATGTTAGTGATATGTATGATTAACGTGGTTATTGCATCAAAAAAAATTTGTGGTTCACAAAGAGATTTCATGCTATTATAGTTATTTAAATCTCACTATAGAAGCTGGAAAAGTGTTTACCTAAATCTTTTTTTCTGTACAGATAAGGAAGTAATATTTCTTAACAACAGAACTGCATTTAAACCTTTTACATTCAGGCTAACCTGTGATTATTACAGGTTCTGTAGCTTGATGATCGAGAAGAAGTTTGTGTAAATAATATGTGTCGTTATTCCGATCGATAGAGTACTATAATAAAATATTTAAGTCGTGTATATAGTTTAATTTGTTGTTTGTTTAATGAAATGAGAGTCCCCAATGCGACAGATATCGATGTGGTGGAAAATAAAATATATTTTGTTAATTTGTGTATTAAGGGTTTGGTTGTGTATAAAAAAAATGCAAATTAGATCACGTCATGGTATTTTGATGTTCTTTTTGCTTGAAGAACTTTAAATATTATTGAACTTTGACTAACTGTGATAGATAATATGAACCAGTTAATTAGAAATTAAAATTGTGGTTAACAGAACTACATACTTTTTATTTTGTTCTGATATTTAACACAGCTTCTTCAAAACTAAATTGCTAATTTTCATTAACATATTGGTTCTCAGTACTACAGGTAAGGGAGTTAGGTTAGGTTAAAGTCACACCCATATGCATCAAATCTCCTTAGGCATAATAATTTCCATTCCTCATTAATATATCTGGTCAAAGTAAAAAACAATTCTTTGGACAGTTTAAATTACAAACTATAAAAATGTAATCAAATACAGTGAAAGTGATTAATTTTGTATCTACAGAATATATAAGGATTTTCAAGAGTTCTAACCGAAGTTTAACTACATATTTTCTTCACTATATTCATTATTTCTCTATAATTGTACATAGAGTATTCAAAAACAATTAATTAATAAATAAATAAATAAAGCACATAAGAGTTTGAAATTTTCAGAAATAAATTATATTTTTATTTTTTAGGTTGAAACAAAAACCTTTCCCTGCCCATCGTAGCCGCCGGGCGGTTACAGCTAAGAAACAACGTATTTGGGACTACGGTGTGATACCTTACGAAATAGATAATATCTTCAGTGGTTCGCATAAAGCACTTTTCAAACAGGCTATGCGGCATTGGGAAAACTTTACTTGCATTAAATTTATTGAACGCGATCCAAAAGTGCATCCCAATTATATCTTTTTTACAATTAAAAATTGTGGGTGAGTAATGAAGCATAGGAGCCTATATTAATTTTAAGTTTTAACCATAAATTATGATTTTCTAATAAATGCAGCTGTTGTTCATTTGTTGGCAAGCGTGGCAATGGTCGGCAGGATATTTCAATTGGGCGAAATTGCGAACGATTTGGAATTGTAGTACACGAGCTGGGACATGTGATAGGATTTTGGCATGAACACACACGCACTGACCGCGACAAACATATTATTATTAACAAAGCTAATATAATGAAAGGACAAGAGTACAATTTCGATGTATTGTCGCCAGAGGATGTTGATTCACTTGGCTTGCCTTATGATTATAATTCAATAATGCACTACGCAAAGAATACTTTTTCAAAGAGCGTCTATTTGGACACAATACAACCCATCAGAGTCGCAGATTTGGCACGCATAGAAATCGGTCAACGTGTACGTTTGAGCAAAGGCGATATAGCTCAAGCGAATTTGTTGTATAAATGTGCGACGTGCGGACGAACCTATCAAGATAATTCTGGGCAAATAATTGCTCCACATTATCATATTGTGGATGAACGTGTGAGAGCGGGTGGTGGTAATGATGACAATATAAGCAATGGACTTAGTATTTACGATGAAGGTAGTGGAGATGACTATGAAAATAATTTTGATAAATCATTGGAACAATGTGAGTGGCGCATAACAGCGACGAATGGAGAGCGCATAGTTTTGCAGATACATCACCTAGTAAGCATAATTTATATAAAAAATTAAATCGATAGCTTTTATATATATACTGTTACTGTTATATAATTATATACTGTTTTTGTATTATTCTTATCAATTATTATCAATACGAACCTATTATCACGAATAACTGTTGTAGTTGTGGTTCAGACATGAAAGACTCACACCCCTTATAATGGTGTGAGTCTGTCGGAGTTATGGGTAATAAAATGTCAAACAAAAGACTTTTTTTCAATCTAGACTATCTCTTCCTCAAATTTCTCTCCAATATTCACAGTACGGGTTATATTGCCCATTTTATCAAAACGACATATTGATTTCTCTATTCGAACTAAACTTAGCTATTTCAATTTTTAGATCTCTAATATGCTTAAACACTTTTTCCTTAATATTATAATTCTAATACTATTTAGAGCCCATATGAGCTAGTATCTACCTACCTTATCCAATATTTAGCAAGTGGATTTCAGCTCTGCGCGGAAAAACTAACATTTTAAATAATAATAATTTTTAATTTTAGTTTAATCTAGATTAAGTTCTAGATTTTGTTAATTTGTTTTGTGATTTTGTTAAAATAAATTTAAAATTTTTTTAATTTGATTAATTTTTATGAAGTCCAGAAAGTGACGAAAGTAAAATGATTTTAAGTAAATGCGTAAAGGTTAAGTTCTTTTTACACAAATACAAAAAGTGTTTAAATGCAGCATGAAAGCGCTTTATTGAAAGTTTTTTAAACCACAATAATTGTGTTATATTCAGCTGGCTGCTTATCGTAGTGAGCAATCATATAGAATTTTTATCCATGGACTATAAAAGTACCATAGTAAATATAATTTTGTTCTCTGTTATCATGAATAGGAAGGAGTATGTATATTTGATTATGTTTGGTTTTTTTATATTTGCTTAGTGTTTTTTATGTTAATTATTTGTAGTGTTTCCCTTCCTTGTATAAGATTTGATTACAATATTTTTACAGATTTTTTAAATAAATTTTATATAAATATTTTATCACATAATTTAAAGGATTTATTAAGTACCACAAATTGTGAAACGGATTATTTAGAAGTACGTGACGGTTACTGGTATAAATCACCAGTACTTAAGAGAATCTGTGGGAATGTGACGTCGGAAACAATTAAAAGTGACTCCAGTCGTATGCTTATTAGTTACGTTAATCATAATGCCTTCAAAGGATATCGAGGATTTACCGCTGATTTTGAGGGTAAGTTATTTCGATTAATCTCTTATGGAGAAAAGTAAACATAATATAAATTCAAGCTGATACATTTTATCACACTTTGTCCGCCCATAACTGTAATGAATGTCCTGAAGAGATGCCATAAAATACATTTAAGCATAAATGAATGTGAAAAGTGTCACTATTGAGCAGGACATTCGAAAAACTATTAAAATACTATCAGAAACCACTAAATTCTGTTAGCAGCACATGAAAATGACCAACTGAAATTTATAACCAGGAAGGAAGGCTAGCCCATTGTCCAAAAAAAAAATTCGGTTAAAATAAATAAAATGTCATGCAAATAAACAAAAATTCATATGCACTACATTCTGTTAGTTTGTCTGTTTGTCTGTTTGTCTGCCTGACTGTCTACCAGTTCGGTACCATTACACTTCAGATTAGCCAAAGCTGAGCAAGCATAAAAAACTTTTCTGCATGGAAATTTTTTTTAAATTTTCCTCCAATTGTTGACAAAAAGGGTGCAAATTAAAATGCAACGAGTGTGAACAATCACATGAAAATCAAAGTTTCGCATAAGCGAGTATGAATAAGGATAACTTGAAGCACATATATCTGCATCAACAATAATTTTCTTATATACCATATGAGTATGAGAATATAACAAAAAGTGCTGATTTCTGAAAATATATATTCCTCACATTAAACGTTTCGGAAGGATACTCATATTTGTGGGCTTACAACGACAATAACTGCTACAATTGATTTACTACCAAAAGTTATTTCCACACAGTTGGTATAGATTAAATGGGAAACCTATTTATGTAATTTGTGTGGATATGCAATAAGTGACACTCTTCATCATCGTTTTAGTATTATTAGTATTAAAAATGTGAAATAGAAAAAATGCAGAGACTAAATGATGTGGAAGGAAGAAATGACTGAAAATTTTATTCAAACTTTTTGAACTGACTTTTTTGATAGAAAAATTGAAAGGCATAATTAAGATTCTTTCACTAAATTATGATTTCTATAAAATGTTAATGAAATAAATTCGGTTGTTTCGTCATAAAGACAATTTAGGATAAGAGTATATTTACGTGGGAGTCCATATGCTTCAGCAGGCATTAAGTAGACAGAAGTCCAGAGTAATTAACGTGATAACCTGTCGTGAAGACTTAACACCAAGGTGTTCTTAACACAATCCAAGATAATGCTCAGATAAACAAACCTTTGGAATTCCTTTGGTCTATCTAACACCTCTGCTGATCTTTATGTCACAGCACTCGGTCGTAAAATGTAACTTAAATTCGAATGAGTGTAAATAAATACAATCATTCACGCGAGTTCTGACTCCCGTAGTATCAGATTTACACCACCGGTTGGGTGCCGGAGGTGAATTTCACTCACTACCATTTACATTTCAAACAGTATCGATTATATTGCACCCCCTTTTCTGCGGGGGTGCATTAAGAACATAGTAAGTAAGTAAGTAAAAAGTTAATTAATTCTTCAATTGTTTTGAGTGTTAAGTAATTGTTTTGTCTTTGTCTCAATATGGACAAGCCTCATCAATTGATTAGCAATATTAAACTATTATACAGAGGTTAACTAGAAATATTAATTATAGCCATCGGTACTAAATACACAAATATTTCATTCCTCATGACACACATGAAGATTTTTGCTTAAAATTATTATAATAATTAATGAAATTAATAATTAAATATCTTATCCTTCTCGCAGTAATCTGTGGCGGCGATGTATACCTCGATAAAGAATCAGTTCGTATTGATTCGCCTAACTATCCACTGGAATATTTCCCAGACAAGGAGTGCATATGGCGAATAAGAGTTTCTGACAATCATCAAGTTGCACTTAAATTTCAATCATTCGAATTGGAAAAGCGTGATAATTGCATTTATGATTACGTGGAAATACGGGATGGCAATGATTCGGATGCAGAATTAATTGGTATCTACTGTGGTTACACGTTACCGCCAAATATTAAGTGAGTACAGTACATTTAGAAGCGTTCACACACTGAGGCAATAAAATGGGGACACATTGTTATTGCCTCATTTTGCTGGCCAAATTATAGCATTTATTTATTTATTGTACTTTATTGTCCTTGCAGGACCAATTCAAATCAAATGTATGTGAAATTTGTGTCCGATGGCTCAGTACAGAAGGTTGGTTTTTCGGCGCTGTTCATGCAGGAAGTCGATGAATGTAAATTTACTTATCATGGCTGTGAGCACGAATGTATCAATACACTGGGGAGCTATCAGTGCGGCTGCTTTGCCGGATATGAGCTACAAGCAGATGGCAAATCTTGTGAAGGTTAGTTTTTCTTTCTGTTTTTATTGTCATTTTTGTAGTTGATATGTGTTTAATTATCCAACAACTGTGGCAAACATTTAACGCCAACTCAAAATATTTTTTTTTCTTATATAGATGCTTGCGGTGGTATTGTCGATGCAAGCACACCCAATGGTACACTTTACTCGCCGTCATACCCAGACGTTTATCCAATATCTAAGGAGTGTATTTGGGAGGTTGTGGCGCCCGCAAATCATGCAGTTTTTCTCAATTTTACCCATTTCGATTTGGAAGGCTCAAAATATCAATACTCAGAATGCAACTACGATTATTTGGTGGCCTATTCCAAATTACATGACAATCGTTTAAAGAAAATTGGTATTTTTTGTGGCCATGAATTGCCGCCGATACTCAACTCGGAACAGAATATTTTACGACTAGAATTTTATTCCGATAAGTCATTGCAACATACAGGATTTGAAGCAAAAATTAGTATTGGTAAGTTTGATTGATAGTATTGGAGTAGTTGTAGAAACGGCAGAAGTTAGAAAAACAGCGTTTGATTTTTTTTTGTTATTTTATTTATGTATTTTTGTTTTTATCTATAAAAGATTTGAATGAGTGCAACATAAATAACGGAGGTTGTCAGCATCATTGCCGCAATACATTCGGGTCCTATATTTGCAGTTGCAGAAACGGCTACACCCTACATGAAGATCATCACAACTGCACCGAAACAAAGTGCAAATATGAAATAACGAATTCGTATGGAGTCATACGTAGTCCAAACTATCCACACAATTATTCGCGTAATACCTATTGCTTTTGGCATTTTCACACCGTTTTAGGCCATCGAGTTCAATTGACTTTTCACGATTTTGAAATAGAAAACCATCAGGTGAGTTAAGAATAGGCACTCAGCCAGGAGGGCTTGAGAGGCTGAAGAAGCAATGAATCGAATGACTAAATTAATACATATGTATATTTATATATATTTATTATTAATACATTATAATTGTTTAATAAGATAAAAATTGATTTTTAAATTCCCTCCCCTCCTAAAGTAAACTTCTGCTTACGGACCTGGTTAAGAATATAGTTTTTTTTTTAAATGAATGAGCATTATATTTTAATATTCCCATAGGAATGTATCTATGACTATGTTGCTATACACGATGGAAAGTCAGAGAATAGTTCCACACTTGGCATCTATTGTGGGGGCAGAGAACCATATGCTGTACTAGCTTCTACCAATGATATGTTTATGGTGCTGCGCACTGATGCAGGCTTACAGTTACGTGGTTTTATGGCTACATATTCTACAGGTATTTTCAAAATTCTATGCCAAACATACACTTTGACTACATAAAGCTTATTGTTTCTAATTATTAGAATGTGGAGGTTACTTACGTGCCATAAATCGCACTCAAATATTTTACTCTCATCCGCGCTTCGATATTCGTCCTTATAAACGAAATATGTACTGTATCTGGCGCATACAAGCTGATCCTGAGAGCAGCGTTAAAATAAAATTTTTGCAATTTGATATCGAATACTCCGATCGTTGTGATTATGATTTCGTTGAGATCACTGAAGAATCGAGTTACGAAAGCAATACAAACCATGGACGATATTGCGGTAGAAAGGTATTTATACCGAAGTCGACATTAGGAATATGTATGAATTAAAATATTATAAAAAATAATTTCTTTTTTGAAGATGCCGCCAACAGTTATTTCATATTCGGATACGATGCTCATTCGATTTCAAACAGATGAAAGCACATCACTTAAAGGATTTGAAGTATCATTTTCGGCAGTTGAACCGCCTGATGATGACATTGGTGATGATTTTGACACTGTCACGCCATTCCCTGGTTACATGAAGAACAAGTATTATAGTGCAGATACTTCCAATGATTACGAGGATTACATGGAACGAAACCGCAAAGACTTCTTATCAACAAAATTGTTTTAGCTCAACTTTTTTTTTTACAAAAAAAGGGATATCGCTCTTGCCAAATACTTGCTATTTTTTTAAGTTATTGCTCATTAAAATTATGTCTGTATAATTTTAATTGATGCTGTGTAAATTTGCTCCTTTTTGTTATTTGTGTATTTTGTAAATACTTTATTTAACATATATAAATTAGTAAATAAGTATATTTATATAAAATAAACTATAAATTTTTACTGTTGAAATAAAAATATGATTCTCAATTTTATTTCTATGAAATAATTTAAGCCTGTGCATTCACCTTTTCGTTATCCAATACAAAAACCTTAAAACGTATGCAGTACATGTAAAACTGTATGAATATAAATGTAACCATATTCAAACTGTTTATTTTTTCGAAATTAACTATTATTTTTCGTAGAACATTTCAAAACTACAATTAAATTATCATTAATACAAAATTAAAATACATAACCGTATTTACTTGAGACCTTATACGGGGTTTACATTACGAACTTTGCTAAAGTTGATTTAGTGTTTACATTAGGCTTTTTCTTTTGTAAACATATCACAAAAGAACAACTGCTTATTTCAACAATAACATATGCAACAACAATACTTATTTAGGTTGATTTATTTAGTTCAACTTTTTTGAAATCGTTTAACTAATAAACAGCTGAAATCGTATGGTTGCCAAGACTAAAAATTCGTCTATTGTGAACGATGTTTGGAAGTACGCACGATATTTCTAGTTAACTGTCAACGAATGATTTCGTTAATTATTCGTATTTCGTGTCGTCATTGTTCGTAACGAATACGTTATTTTTTCTATTTATTATTTTACTGTTAAAAGGCATGAAAATTCATATTTATTCACAATCATGTAAAAAATATATATATACTTACTAATAATTGCAAAGAATTATTATTCATTATCGAAATTTTAACTTTAAATTTTATTATTCGTTTTGCGAAATGCTTTTTCTTTTGTAAGTATGTCACAAAAGAACGAAAATATACTGTTAACAATTATTATAAGATAATATAATAATAAATTATACAGTAATACAGCCTCTATGAGTTTTTTCCAGCTAATTATTTTTGGAAAGTGAGCATACCTACATTTTCTTTCGAAATTAGGTACAACCAAAGAGTACCAAAACATTGTAAAAATACGAAATTGGCAATACTTATGTGAGACTCTGCATAACATGCATTTTCGGAATAGCATAAAAGTGCGAATTTTGCCGTGCCTGAGATACTCTGTTTAACATGGTCCTAACTATAATATTTTTTAAATAAAATTTATATGTCAAAACCATTACATATCAAATATAAATTTTTATTTTAATATATTTTTTTATATTTTTAATATTATGTTAATATATTTTATAATTGCATTGTCTCTTAAAATGTGAAGCATACGGAAAACTTATATAGCGACATAAATAATTACTGCGCTTGATTGCACATCTGGCATCTCTAATTTGTTCAGACTTCGAATTTTCGAATAGTGCAAAGCAAATACAAATTGGCCTAACGGATTTAAATTCATAACAGCTTGGCGCGGCTTTGTTCGGCATACTTTGGTGTGTGTTTGTGTTGACTTTTGTTGTTAAGATTTTGATTTCTGTTTTATCCCGCTTTAAAATAATATTTCATTAATATTTAAATAAAGTAAAGAATAATATATAACAAAAAATGAGTGCTTTCGAGGTTCGTTATATTAATATCTTATAAAGTACGGTAATAAATAATTATAATTTAGGTAAAAGTTACTCCAACCCGAAATAAAAATAAAAAGCCTCCTGAGGGGAAGGAACCGACAAATGTGATAATGGCTCCATTTTCAGCAAAATCAATTGTACAATTTGAAGACGTTCCAGTTACGAAAACTGCTAAACGCATTTTAAAAATCATCAATACAGCAGATGAAGATATAGAAGTAAGATTTTTTTTTTATACAAAAACCATAAACCATATTACCTATTTAAATTGATAATTGCAAAACTGTATATTTTCGCTGGAAAATGCACAGTGTGCAATGGTGCCGTATCTGAATGTAACACAGAAGGTCACTGCGAGCACTGATAAAACACCAGAGCAGTTTGCCTGTGTTATGTGCTGCCTTTCTGGGTGAATTTACTTTTTTAGAATGTTTTTGTGTTGCTTGGTTGCAATCACTTTATTTACACCATATTTTCAATCTCAATTTATTTTTAAGTACAAAAATTAAAGACATTCAAAAATATCAGCAAATATGCAAAATGGAATGATGGAAATTCCATATGGCGTTTTCTTTTCAGAATTGCGCCTCGACTTTGTGTGTACAAGGGCTGTTCTACGTTTAAATGTGCGTTCCCAAGTTGCAATGCCTCATTGAATGAAGTTAAATTTTCTTAGATTATGTGAAGATATTTTATTTAATTTTATACTAATATATTTAGATTTTTGTTATAATGGATAAAAATTTTTGTCTGTTTCTTCTTTAAGAAATCCGCCAAGGCAACATATTTTTTTTTCATTATTTTCCTTAATACCCAGTTAGTTTTAATGCTTATGTTAGCTTATAACTGTTACCTTAATGATTAAGTTAGACCTATTTGTCTGTTGTATTATTACAATAAAAATTATGCCTATATTGAAATACCCTTAAATTCAGGTTAAAGTAACTAAAATGGTTAATCCTGCCCACGGCATCTCTATTGATTGGAACGAGAATGTTGTACCAGCGCAAAGTGAGCTAATAATGGAAATGATTTGGAATCCAACGTTAGAAGTAGCATGTACAGAAACATTACAATTAACAGATAATAGAAATTTTCGGAAAGATATAATGATAATACTAAAAACAAAAACAGCATTAAAGGTACTTATACGAATAATTAATTTATAATAATTTAATATATGAATTAATAATTTAATAAATTTTCGTTTAGACTACACGCAAATTTCCTACAGTATCATCAAATCGTACAAGTTATACGAAGACATTACGTCTGAAATCTCCAACAGGCATCAATAAACAGAAAAAATCTCTAACAGCAAGTTCACAACAACAAAAACGAAGTACCAGTACTAGAGAAGTGCTTAGGCCGAAATGGTTGAATACCATCCCGCAATCTTCCGTTCAAGCACAGCGAATAAAATCTACCAAGAATAATACATCTCCGTTGATTGAACATAACAATTATATAAAAGATGTTTGTGTTAATAATATATCGCCTGTTATTGTTGGTTCTGATACATACAAAGAAAATATAAGTCCTTTAACCCCAGGGAATGTTATGAATTTAATTGATGATATTAAATTTACTCCTATCATTACTCAAACTTTATCAAATTCAAATATTAAGTCATATAATCTGGCTTTGCTTCCAACACCAGTGAATAGAGGTAGTAGCGAAAATATTGAATGCTCAAATATACGTCCCCGACGACTTTCAACTGATCTAGTTGATGACGATGAAGTTTTTAAAATTAAAATACCAGATATAAAAATTGATTTGCTTCCAACAGAAGAGAAGCAACCATCTGTAAGCCTTATTAATAATAAAACATTTAATGTTAAGCATAGAGAAAATTCTGCATATGGAGAATCTGTGGAGTTAACTCAAGAAGAAATGCAATTTAATACTTTAGTAACCTTAAATAAAACAACAACAATCAGTTCATCGCCTATGGGTCGTCCTTTAGATATGATCACAGAAGAAGCAACACCAGTGTCAAGTATAAATGATTTGCAGAAACCCTCTACTAATACCATACAGAACACAGAAAAATTGAAACGTGACATTAAACTAGTGGGAGCTCCGTTGCGTAAACATTCAGAATCTATGACGGATCTTTTAAAAAAAAAACCTCAAGCAAAATTTGGAACACAAGGATCTTTACCAAATCTGAATGAAATGGAAACAATACGTTCAATTGAACAAAATAGATATTTTTATCAAAATGCGCAATATAACAACAATGGCATGTCTGTCATATATGAACACAATACTGTTTCGGTTGGTGTACTTGATGAGTCTGAATCACCTTTAGAGTCTTCTACCCCAAATTGCAGTCAAATAAGTCTTGTGTCGAATGGTGATCTTTTATTTAATCAAAATGAAATTTTAGCGCAATCCAGTCGTTTTAATATAAATGAAGTGGGCTTAAGATCCAATAAGAAAATTATGACTTATTCCAAAGCTAAAAAGCCACTCAATATCAAAACTTCTATAAAAAATAATGTTAAGCCACATAAGAATGAAGAGCCACTTAATGAAAATAAAAGAAAAAGCAATGAGTTATCATTTTCTGATTCACCCACTGAATCAAATACGAGTCTAAGTATAATAAAGTCAAGTAAGTATTCTTTTCTGTGTGATACATTTTTAAATATTTATTTTAATTCTTTTCTATATTAAATTTAATTTAGGTTATGCAGTAATATCACCACCCAAGCGTATGCGCGTTGATTCTTCACCTTTTCAACGCCCATCCACCACATACACTTCCATCACTTCACGTCACAAAAATTGGTCACAAGCACCAGAAAGAAAAATGCGGCTTTCAACTACTTTATCTTTAGTTAAAAAACCGATTACGCCTAGAAAAATTAAAGAGAAACCTATAGTTAAATTATATGATACTGAACTGTATCTGCAACAGTGCATAAATCCAGATCCATTTGCAGCATCAACAACAACTGACCCGTTCTTAGCTTCTACAATGTATTTAGATGAATATGCAATCGAAAAACATTTGCAAGATTTCAAGAAGTGGCTTAATGCTTTGGTTTCTTTACCAGCAGATCTTAATGTGGATCGCGATACTAAAATTGATGTTGGTAAACTTTTTAGTGAAGTACGAAATAAGGAACTTATCATAGCACCAACTAAAGAGGAGCAATCTGCAAATTATTTAACTAAATTTCGATTGGAGTCACTTAGAAATGCCGCAGTTAAATTATACTTTAGTAACGAAATGCGTGTTCCATGCTCTAATGTTGCAGTACATATAAATAAAAATGACATACGGATACGCAGTGATCGAAATTTGCATTTAGATGTGGTAATGCAACGTTACATATTAGAACTCTTGCTTTGTTTTAATCCATTATGGCTAAGATTGGGTTTAGAAGTGGTTTTCGGAGAAACAATACATCTTCATTCGAATAGTGACATAGTAGGACTAAGTACATTCATATTAAATCGGTAAGATATATTATTAAATCTTGTTAAATGATAAATTGATTGTGTGGTTACATTTTTGACACTGTTTACATGGAACATATTTGCACACATTGAAATTAATATTTATAATTCTTTTGTATATGGTACAAGTGATGGCTTAATTCCTTATTATTATCAGTATTACTAATTATTTAAATTAGAAATCTTTAGAAAACTTTGTGCATGGAGGGTTGTTTGTGATTGCCTTTATCTTGATAATTTTTATATAAATTTATTTTTAGGACACCTAATAGAAATGAGTGTATGTAAATTAAATAATGATGGTTTCAAGAACGGCCGAGTGTACCTCTTGGAGCCGCTTATCAATTTCAATGACAAAGTACGTTAAATAATGGTCTGTAGCGCGTATTGACGTTTTTTTTATTCAACTTAAATGAATGCCCCTTTTTTTGTGGCATGTTTTCGGTTAAAGTTGTATATTGTTAGTATATAGCAGGTTCGTTCCATCTGCGTCATTTTTTTGTTTAATGAAGAAAACTGGGATATCCAGTTAAGTTATTATGATAAAATTAGGAAAAGTATCGCTGTCTGTGACTAGGACATGAGCTTTTCAATGTCTTGCAATATTAATATAACCAAGTATCCAAATCAGTTGTATGTTGCATGTTTCACTCATCTCATTTATAGAATGAGACTGAGTTTGAACTGGTCATGGTTAGACCTTATAATGGCGATCTGCATCATTTTTTCTTCTTGCAATAAATTAAATATAGAAAAGTAGTATTAATTATATTATATAAATTATATTGTTTTTTTTGTGCCTTATTAGATTGTTTCGAGACAAATATAAGGAGCAACAGTTTTCCAAAGCCTACAGCCTTTCAGATGAGTACGCAGATTATATCAAAAAACACACACTACGTAAAATGCTATTTCTATTGCTATTCCTGGATAAAGCTAAAACTAAACGTATCATTAAGCATAATCCGTGCTTATTCGTGAAAAAATCGCCACACAAGGAAACTAAAGAGATATTACTTCGATTCGCCTCTGAGCTTTTAGCAAATATAGGTGACATAACACGTGACCTTAAACGTCACGGCTACGTGTTACAGCACAAACAAAGCTATTTGGATGAATTCGATTATGCATTTAATAACATCGCCATAGACTTAAGAGATGGTGTTCGTCTTACACGCGTTATGGAGATAATATTACTGCGAGATGACATGACTAAACAGTTGCGTGTACCTGCCATATCACGGCTACAACGTGTCTTTAATGTGAATCTTGCGCTGCGTGCATTAAACGAAGCTAAATTTGAGCTTAAAGGTGATATATCAGCAACTGATATAGTAGATGGTCATCGTGAAAAAACGCTATCGTTGTTATGGCAAATTATATACAAGTTTAGATCACCTAAATTCCATGGTGCAGCCAGTGTTTTACAGAAATGGTGGAGAAACATATGGCTACGAGTGAACATACAGCGACGTATACAACATAAAATAAAATTAAAGCGTGAAGTAGCAGCAACAAAAATTCAATCCTTCTTCCGTGGTCACATTTCGCGTAAATATGTTAGGATCTATAAAGATGAGCGTGTGAAAGCTGCTACACTAATTCAAAAACACATACGTGGTATTCTGTCACGAAAACATATTTTCAAAATGGTATGCTCTGCAATTTATATTCAACGTTGGTATCGAGCAAATATTGAGGGTTTGACTTGTCGACGGCGGTACCAAGCGTTAAGGACCAGCACAATTATAATACAACGTCGGTATAGACAACGTTTAGTTGCAAAAAAACTGTTGGAATTTGCTAAAGCAGAGAAATTACGATACCTCGAAGAAAGAGAACTGGCAGCTCAACATATACAAAGTTATTGGCGTGCTTATCGTATTGGAGCAAATATAAGGAAAACATTTTTATTACAACGTAAAAGTGCTATTATAGTTCAAAGAAAATTTCGGGCAATAAAAGCAAATCGAATTCAGCGTTCATCTTATCTGCAATTAAGGGATGCTGCCCTTACCGTACAAAGAAGATATCGTGCAAAGAAACTAATGTTATTACATCGAAAGCGATATTTGCTACTACAGAAAAGTGCCTGTATTGTACAGGAACGATATCGCGCTCGTATGCTCATGATGCGTGAAAGGAAGCAGTTTTTGCTAATGAAACAAAGTGCACTTGTCATACAACGCAAACTTCGCGCTACGTTCTTAAAGCGACGCGTATGTGCGCACTACATTTCACTTCAATACTATACCACAGTCCTGCAGCAAAAGTTTCGCTGTAAAAAATTAATGCTTAAGCAAAGAGCAGAATATCAAGAATTGCGGTTAGCCACCATTTTTGTGCAGCGTAAATTCCGTGCAAACCATAAAATGCGACTGCAACGTGCTGCTTACGTAGAAAAATTGCAAGCCGTCCGAACGATACAGCAAAGATTTCGAGCATATAAAAACATGCGTTATTGGCGGGCCAAGTATCGGGGTGTCAGAGAAGCTACAATCTGCATACAGCAATATGTACGTTCCTACCAACAAACGAAACGGGAAAGAGACTTTTTCTTGAAACAAAAGCGTGGAGCAGTACTGTTCCAAAAACATTATAGATCATTGCAAAACATGCGGAAAGTGCGTAATGACTTTCTGCAACTCAAAACAATTACGCTTAATATGCAGAGAAGATATCGTGCCAAGTTAATGATGCGCAAAGAGAAGCAAATTTACGATCATAAACGTGCACTTATAGTCTATATACAACAACGTTATAGAGCAAAGTTACTGGGTCGTAAAACTCGAGAAGAGTACCAGCGAACACGTAATTCTCTTGTCAACCTGCAAAGACATGTCCGTGCTACATTACTTATGCGTCAATTGCGAACACAATACCTTGAAAAGCGCGGTAAAATAATTCTTATTCAGCGCTATTATCGCAACTATCAAACAATGAATAAAGTGCGAACATCATATAGACTACAGCGTGCTGCAGTTATTAAAATTCAAACCTGGTACCGTTCCATACTTTTGATGCAAACTCAAAGAAGTGTATATTTGCGAACACGAAGCAATATAATAATGATTCAACAAAAGTGGCATGCCACAATAAAAGCACGTTTAGTGCGTCAGGAATACTTAGAAACATTGCAAAAAGTGACTCTCCTGCAACGAAAAATTCGTGCCACATTAGCCATGAGCAAGGCCCGGCAAGCATATCAAAAGCAGAGAACAGCTGCAATAACTCTACAGAATCGATATCGAGCGAGACTTATTATGCTAAAGATGCGAAGTCAATATTTGTTAATAAGGACACTAGTCATTTATATACAGCAAAAATATCGTGGGTATTTAATAACGCGTCATACTCGCTCTGAATATCTTAAGCTAAAGGAAGTAACTATACATCTACAGCAAAAATTCCGTGGACAGAAGTTGATGCAAGAGGAGCGTATACGTTTTGTTAATTTAAGGAAATCTACATTAGAGTTTCAGGCAAATGCACGTGGTTTCCTAGCACGCACCCGTTTTCAAGCACTATTGACACCTGAAATGATTGAATTAATGCGTCAGAAGAAAGCTGTTAAAATCATACAAAAATATTGGCGTGGCTATAATATACGTAAACGTTTCCACAATGTACGTATATTAGCCATACGCAGGAATATAAAACTGCTGAAGGACGCGTCTAAAACGTTTCAATCGATACGGTGGAAAGTGCAGGACTCCGTGCGTGTCCTAAGCTCACGATTCTGTGTATCAGAGAGCTTACACGTATTGAGTCGTTTAGGTATAAATTTCTTATATTATGTTAGAAAGTATTTAATAAATATATTATTTGTAATAATCAGATCGTATATCGCGAACGGTGCCACACCTCTTAATGTCACAATCCGATTTTATATCAAACTTTTGTTATGGCACAATGGCGCAAGCAATACGTTCTGAAGTAGACAAGCAGATCATTGAATATTCCAGTAGAATTATTTTAAATTTGGCGCGCTACAATAGCACAACCGCAAATACTTTCCAGGAAGGTGGTTTAGTGACTATTGCACAGATGTTACTACGATGGTGTGATAAGGACTGCGAAATTTTCAATACATTATGTACGCTTATTTGGATTTTTAGTCATTGCCCTAGGAAGAGAGAAGTACTTATATTATTTAATAAATTATAATCAATATGAATATATAATGCATATATACTTTTTTTTAGATAATATATAAGTTTATGACAAGTGCTAATTCGGTGTTTTTGTTAAGGGAAACTAGAAAGTTGGTAGCTCGAAAGGAAAAAATGAAACAAAATATACGTAAAACAAATAATCCACGCTGTCCACAAAATAAAATTTTCTCCAGTCGTGCTTTACCTAGTTTAGAACCAGATTATGGGGTGATTTGCAATAAGCCCTATATATTTATTTCGTCAGTGTATGCCTTTGAAACAGTGCTCTATAAGTTAGGTATTAATATTATTTAGTATAAGCTTTCTTATTATCCAATTGTTCTAACTATATTCGTTTGTTTTCAAATTGTATTATATGTTTCCTTTTATATATCTGTAACATAAGCGTTATTTATTTTATTAATGAAATGATTTCAACAAATCTACATATTTTATTTTTATACGACTAACTAATTCCTTCATTTAGATTAATATTAGTATTCATAAATAATTGATAACATAAGCTCTCTAAATTACATTATATTGAGATTTATATTTGAGGTTTTAAATTAATATCTCTAAAGCAGCTTTTTAGTATACCCAAATTTAAAACATAATTTATAGACTGCATTACATAAATCTTTCAAAATTCTGAATTTTAAGTAAAGTCTTGTTTTATTTTACACTATGGACGTCGTTTTTTTTTAAGTATTAAGTAGATAATTAATGTCATAATATATATATTTTATCTTTTAAATGCGAATATTGTGTATTGCAAATAATAAAATATGTAAAAAGTTTCTTTTTTAATTAAAAAAAATAAAAATAAAATTAATTTTGAATAAATGATATATGTTACCAATATTTTTTAATTGAAATAAACATTACATTAATTGAAGTATTATAAAATCTAAAACTATTTCTTATCTGTATTGCAAAGTTTTATTTACACGCCAAAAACATGGTTCTATATTGAAGATTAATTACTTTTGGCAGATATATAATCTAAAAAGAAATTAAAAATTTATTTGTTCTGTACAAATATATTTGTATTTATTTATTTATTTTTAAACATGGTATATGTTTTGCATAAATTGTTTGTAGATATTGCATAGATAGTGCAATCCAGGTAGAACAAGAAAACATTGATGCCTCAGGCACAGCATTTCAATATTTCATCTGGTGTAATTATCTAAAATAATGTCAATCTATTGATTTAACGAACGAACACGTTTGCAAATAGATAAAACTTCGTACTAAGTAAGCAGTTGAGCTTTAAAATAGAGAGCCAATAAAGCCGTCTCTCTATCAACAAATAAGAAATATTGATATGTAAAAGCGATATGAACATTATTAAGCATATTAAATTCAATGAGTTTACTAACTTAATATTAAAATTCGAATGCTTGAATGTGGTATTTGGTATCACTTGGTATCTTCGGTGGTAAGAACAAGTGACAAATAGCCTGCAACTCTTAACTAGTTGGTAGTTGCAGCAGCCATCCAAGTTTAGCATTAACTTCGTTTACCTGAAGTGATGAGGACTTATGTCATAATTGATGTGAATTAAACTAAATTTAAATTAATATTAGGAGTATTTTCATCTTTCAGTTCTTCAGGATATTAAATGTAATTAAACTAATAAATATAAATTTATTTTATACAACTATATTTTGTGGCCAAGTCATTGATAGTTTGTATTCGAACTTGATCTGTCGAAAGTTTCAAAATGAGAATTGTACTCATTTGATTAGTCTGCGAAAAAATTACCGACCAATTTTCAGACATTAATATTAATAGACAGTGTGGATCTTATCGTGTTGATTAAGAATATATATAGTTTGTGTATGTTCTCTATATTTTCACAGTTAAATGAAGGATATAAAGATTGTATATGTAAGATTTCTGATGTTTTTAAAATAATTTAATATAAGAACAGAAAAGAAGGCGATGGAATAATGAAGGTTACATACATCGCAAGTTATATGCAAAGTAAACTTATTGGAAAGAGTAAACAGAAATGAAAATAATGGTGAATGTATAATAAAACATAACGATTATAAACTATTTATTCGGTTTTGTCTGTAACTAAAATTCGTGCACCCACTTCGACCAATATAGAACCGTACTATTTGATAACTCATTATAAGAATACTACTTTATGATGCCTAAAAACTGTCAGAGGTGAACTAATCTGATATTCTTGACTTTTTAAGGTGAAACTGGAACCTTAAGGTGAGTAGAAACATTTTTACGTATGATTGGTTGGTTTTAATAGCGGCCATGCTTTTCTAGTTCAAGTAGTGCAGAGACGTCATTTTGATACCATTTTGATAATACTTATAAAAAACTTAGTTTCGAAACCAAATCGAACGGGTAATAAGGCAGTTTATTTTTTGAATATCCATGTTTGTGATGTCGGCCAGGCTCCTAATTTCGTGAACTTCCACTACTAAGTAGAAAGTCTTAATCTTGCTAGGTCTGGGCATTTCCAGAGAAAGTATTTCTTTTTTCCTTGGATATGTAAGCATATTTTCTTATATTTCTTTATTATAAAAAAATTTGCTTAGTTCTTTATATAAAAGTAAGAACGGAAGAAGTAAGTACAATGTTAAAATAAACTATCTAGAAAATTTGCTTAGTTCTTTATATAAAAGTAAGAACGGAAGAAGTTAGTACAATGTTAAAATAAACTATCTAGATTTCTAAAATTCTACCATCAAAAATTGTGATTTCTTCTAAAATGGGTAATCTGGCTTATTTATATTCTTTTGACATACTAAGGTTTACAGGTTTACTAATGACCAATTATATCATATCGGTAGTTACAGGTCCATATTTTACTATGTTAATAATAGTTTTCTAATTTTTTTATTTTTGTTTATATTTTCAGATATCCTATATTGACATTTTTTCTTTGAAATATGATGCTAAATACCATTCTGAAAAATGTTTTAATATTAATATTTTATTTATTTCATTATTGTAAAACAAATAAGTAAAGAATATTTAAAAACTTAATGCAGTTTGCTCTATATATTTAAGTAAATATTTTTGCATGTATTTCATATTATATATATATAAATTATAGGTATTCTTATCTTATACAGCTTCTCCTTGCCTTAGTTACAACGAATGCATTGATATTGTTATTTTATTTCTTTAAATATTTTTTAATTTAATTACACACACACATGAAAAGTTAATTGCACATTAAACATGTTTATATATATATATATATTTATATATATCGTATATATTTGATTTCTTTAAAACATATATATTTATATTATTAACAACATATTTTACATATTTATTTATATATATGATTTTTTTTAAATATTTCTCTAATAGTTTATAAGAAACATTTTTAAATACTGATTAATAAATTTTATATAGCATTAAATTTTACTTTAAGATAAATTTTACAAAATCAACTAAATATGGAAATAAATGTTATAATAAATATTTATACATAATTTTCATATATATATTAAGACAAGAAATATTAAAATGATCAGAAATTAATATAGTACTTCCCTCGTGTCATATCATACGAAAACACTCCAAAGGAATGGAATGCTTTCTTAGAAGAAACTCTTATTTAGATGGCACCAAACAATGTAGTATTTGAAATAATATAATAGGTATAATATAGTTTTAATAAATATTTTAACTACTTTGTGAACATTTTTAATTCATAAGCTAATTTAAAATAATGTCAAAATAAAACTTTAACTTTTCAACTTTCCAATTAAAGATCGGCTTTTTGACTTTTCCTGTATAATATTTTCCTTTATTGCCCGATGAAAATTCTGAATAGTCTTTGTATTACTTAAAAATTAAATTATAGATTTTTGTTGCCCCAATTATGTCTAATATTCATGAAATAAATATTTGAATTTCTTCTGTTAGAACTATATTAAATGAATTGACTAGGCTGGAAAATACATAGACGCAATAGATATTGCTGTTTAGTGTATGTTGTGTCAATGTGCCATAAAATAGTAATAACAAGGAAAAAATTCAGTTTTGCCTCTCCGAAAACTAAAAATTCGTAAGCATTTTAAATGGAATATATTCAACGTCTGCCAAGTCCAAAACCATATCTACTTGCTTGGTCTCGCCGCTCACGCTTACCCAAACCAAAACTATAAGGACGATTTCGTTTTTCATCTGAAAAGAAAAAAAAAATATTTTTTAGGTTATGATGCGTGTTTTTTTTCAAGTTTTACATACCCATAAAAGCTAAATAAGCAGGATCAAAATCGATTTCCTCATCTTCATAATCAGCACGTTTACCCAATCCAAACGAATAAGGACGAGCACGTTTACCCAAACCAAAGTTATAGACTGGCAAACGTTTGACACCATTGGGTCCAGTTGTGTAGGTATAAGCACGCCGACCCAAACCGAAAGCATAACGTTCAACCCTTTTATCATAATTGGAACTGTCGATATCTCCGGAGTTGCGTGAATCAAGATCAGCCTCAGAGAAAAGCGTATTTTGTTGATTAGTTGAGGGATTACCGCGGGGATTATTGCCTTCTGGGAATGTTGGCTCACCACAAGCAAAACTCAGGCAAAACAAACTCAATAGCAAAAGTGTTGTTGCGTGAAGGATATTCATCGTAATGTTCGATTTGAATTAAGCGATGCTAAAAAAAAAAATAAAAAAATAAAAATTATTTTTAATGTTTTTTTAGTCAAATTTTACTAAGTACATTAAAGTAAATATATATATATATATATAAAATGAAAAGGGGTTTAATTTTATTTTCATATTAATAAAAATAAAATTCGTAGTGCGTAACCAAAACAAGGACATTAAGAAAATGTTGTCGAAAATATAAAATTTTATTTTCGACTAAGTAATTGAATATAAGTTTTTGTAGTATTATTTTATTTTTATGACTTTGATTGTTTTTAAATATATATGAAATGCTAAATTATGGTTCATTTTTTGGATTATTTTTTTAGTTTTTTTAGTTTTACTGTCAGTAGATAATTTTTGCTTTAACAGATAATAAAAATTAAAAGCAGATATTAAAAGCAGATATTGTTGCTGAATTTTAACTATAATTGAGGTTAGGCAAGGTCAGGTTGGAATAGCGGCCTTGTACACTAAAGCCCACTTAGAATGCGAATTGTGATCTGGACTCCTAAAAGGACCGCAGCAGTTAGCGTATAAATGAAGCTAAAAAGGTTTGTAAAAGTGAACCAACTTCATAAGTCTATAAACCGCACTAAGCTCATAACTTCACAGGATGAGAGCACTGTCCGGTCGGCAAGAAAAGTGGCCCAAAGATTTTCCATGTTCTATTAGCCAACGTTAATAAGAAGGTTTGTACACTTATTGCTACTTAAGTACAATGTATGGAAAATATAACATTTAATTAATATATTTAAATTTGATGAATTATGTATTTGGAACAGAAAATTCTGTTTTTAATTGATAATGTTTTTATTACAAGTATTGATGACAATAATCCAAGCCAAGATAAGAGTAAGCCCAGTTGGGCAAAAATCACTTCGTCATTTTGAGTCAAAATTAAAACAACCACTTTCAGCCACTCTTCTGCAATCTTTCTTAGCATTAAGTATTACTACTAGGTATTTAAATTTATATACCATTTCGAAGCGTTTTATCATATATTAAATTAAAAATAGAGTTCTTCCGAGACCCACCTCAGCCCCGTATTTTCCTATACTCTATTTCTAGAACGTGATTTGTATGTTGTTATAAAAATGTCATGTATTCAATTGAATCATGACATCATGCAGTAATAAGTTGAAGACAAATTTCGATAGGGCATCTACTTTATTGTGTACAAAAATACTTTCAAAAAGAACAATGCGTTTATCTCATATAAAAACATTACTTGTTGTATTTTTTAAAGTCTTTTAGATTGGACTAATCTAACAGGATTTTTAGGACTGGATTTATAAGAGTGAACTTAACATAACCTTTGTTCAGTCTAAGTATTGGTCGATGACTGATTAATTTGACAATAGATTCAGTTAAATATATAAATTCTAGTAAAGTAAAAGCAAATATCTTTGCTTTGTTATAACTTGAAATTATTTGGGTAAACATAATTGATCGGAGTAAGCCGATTCAAATCTTTCGAACTCATCTTTTTAACTTTCTTCAATAATTTAAGACTTTGTATACATAAATTATCATAAGCAATTTTTCATTTCTATTAATAGCAAATTAAAACAAATCATTAACTAAAATTAAGATTATATCAGGTTAATATAATCCTTCTGTTAAACCAATGTAACTTATATGCAATATAGTACGGTTTTGCTGACATTCGCAGACAAATATTAAAAATCACTTTTTGAATAAATTGAACATTACTTCTTGTATAAATTCTTTAAATTTGTAAAGTCTTATTTAAAAATCGTCTTATAGATATAAGTAATCCAAATCAATTTCCAAGAAGGTATGGTAAAATAGGTGAACTTCAATAAAATACATTAATGTTAGTAGTTTTGTAGAAGAGTTAAAGTTAATCACATTTCAAACTAATATAATTTATTTACTTCCAAATAAAATAAATTTAAGAATGTTGAAACATTTTAGTGACAAACCATTTTTTATAAATTTTAATACAAGTAACTAAAAATTTATATCTTTCTACTCTTTTCACTACAATTTAATTTCAATGTTGATTTATTATGCACATATTTAAGTGCTTTTAGCCGCTTTTGCCTTTATTTTTTTTTGGGATACTCTGACATGTGAGTGGCGCGGAACTTGAGATATTTCTGAAAAGGAATTTCATTTCCCAGAACTCCCACTTCAAAATATTTACATATGCACGCTTGCAGAGGCTTATTAGTTGAAGGGATGCTAAAGGACTTCGTAAAAAATAATTAAATATTGTTAACAGATTAGAGATTAGTAAGGTTTGTCTTAAAAAATCAAGTAACATATTTCTGAATACTGATGAGGATTGACTGATGAGGATTGACTTTCTGTGCTAATTTTATTAATTTTTATTTTGCATTAATATGCGTTTACAAAAATGTTACTCATTTACTGCTTAAAGTGTCCTGAAAGCAGCATGCAGTTCAGTGACACATTCTTAAGGATACTCAAGACAAAGTGTTATTGTTGCCATGTCAAATTACACTTCTGCTTAAAATGAAATGTGCTACGAATTTTAATGAAGCGTTTCTTACGCCAAAGTTGAAATGCTGAACTGTGAACTGACAATAGTTATGGACATAAATTTAAAAAAAAAATTTATTGACACTCTACACACTCTACACTGAGAATAATTAATCAATTTCTGTATGTTTCAACAATATTATACACTTAATATGAAGATTTCTCAACAAAAGAAGGTATTTATAGCACAAATGAAACTATTTTTCATGTGAAATATTAGCTTGTAATTCATTTATATTTAAATCTAAATTAAATTATTTAATTTAAAATGAAGACTATATATTTATGAATATATTTATATTTATAAAGAATATATTTATGAAGAATATATTCACAAATGTAGAGTTAAAAGGAAACCTCTAAACAATTTACAGAATTTTATTTTCAGTTTCATATTTTCCAATTGAAAAAATATGTTGCATACTTTTCGACGTCACAAGCTTATAAGCTTGTAATCAAGATTTTTTCTTCGAAGGCGACAACATGTTTGTGTATTCTTTCGTTCTTTGGAATTTTTGTCCACATTTTTTTAAATTTTTTCGAATTAAAGAAAAAAATATTGCACAAATGTGTCAAAACAAACAAATTCTGGTGTTGAAATTCCAAAGGAAATTGTGCACACCGGAATTTTTTATACTTCAACTCATCTTCAAATAACAAGGACACTAGACATAAGCGGCGTGCCGGTGATGCTGCTCCTTGCGGTTAAATAAATATGCTCGTCCTGCTTTTCAGAGTCTCATTAAATCTTGAAAGTTTGAATGAAGTAAAAATTTTGTTCAATATTCGAAAAAACAGTTTTTTAAAATCACCAATTGCAGTATGAATTGCAAAGATGTCAATTTTAATCAACAAAAAACAAAATACATAAAGTAAAATAAATGAAAAGCAGTAAAAAAATCTTATCATTTAAATTAATTGGAATATTCTTATGTCATTTTTACTCATAACAGTTTCATTATCATAGAAATGAGTAAAGGTAAATTTTAATTTTAATTTTTCGCCCAATTCGTAATATAATTTTTATGTTTTTTAATATTTAACGCAGAAGAACTCTCGCTGCAATTTAATTATTATCTTTACCAGGGTGGAAAGGATATTCTGCAAGAGTTGCATTTTTGCGTAAACTGCTTCTGAGATTGTTCTTTGGGAGAGCTTCAAGTTGAACGCATAAAAATTATAACATAACCATAAACTTTATTGTTTTATGAAATAAAATTTAAATTAATTCGAAGTCAAAAAACTTTAATTAAATATTTAAGTTGAAGATATACTCGTTCCATATATGTATGTTATTTTTTAGTGACTATTTAAAAATGTTTAATTCAAGCATTTGTTTTGTTATTATTTCATGTTTTTAGTGCAGTTATTTAGTACTTTTTTATTATATTTTTTTATTCAATATTTTTAGTGCAGTTAGAAGTTTGTTTTTAAATCGTATTTCATTGAAACAAAACAATATTTACAAATATTCTTAGATAGATGGAATTATTTAATAAAATAATAATTTAAGTAAATAATTTTAAGCATTACATAGAAAACTACTTCATACAAAAATTGTTCTTTAAAATATTTGAAACGCAGCTAATGGAATTTAACCCTTAACAAGGGCTAAAAATATTCAAGTTAGTGAATTGTATCAAAGTTTTAGTTAAGCCACGGCTAACTTTTTATCAGATAGAAAATAATTTTACAATGAACTTTCGATAGTTAAAACAGTCATTATAAAAATTATATTAAAATCTCTATCAAAAGTTTTTCTTAATAAAATTTATATATTTTAGAAACATTAGTAAAACATAACAAAAACAATCTAATTCTTTTATTTTTTGTATATATTTTTTAACTTAACTCTACAGTTTGGCAGCATCGCCACATAATATATTATTAGATGATATTCTTTTTCAGTTAAAATAACATCACTTCATTTCCATAGAGAGATGGTGAACTATAATACTACACGAGGGAGTTCCTCCTTGGCAAGTTGTGCCTGTATTATCATCTTAGTAAGATATGTCTTTGTGAATAGATGGAGTTGCTGTGTCGGCTTGGTAGGTAATAACACCACTACTCACATTCCTTGCGAGTGTTTGGCTTTTAGTTAGGTCAGGAGAAGACTGTTAGCTCATCACAAAATTAGGATGTTCTTAACGGCTGACTTTAAAACTTTCATTCGAAATCATAGTCGTAGTGAGTTGTATATTGTATATTTTTTTTTGTGTTAAAATTTTGCCGACTAAGAAAAAATAGTTTGAAATTGCAATAACAATCTGTAAGCAGACATCTGTACATAAGTTAGGCCCTAACAAATTAGAAAGATTTTATTGCTTTTATTAAGATATCCATTAGAGACGGTAGTCTTACAGTAATGTCTAAAATAAACACTAATGGTTAGGAAGTCATTCTGAAAGCACTGAGCATTTACTTCAATGACTTTTACCAGAGCTGTCAGGTGCATATGGAATATGCCTATATCTGATCTATTACTTTTCAGCGTTTGCAGACTTTAGAAAAATGCTTTCAAGATATTATTAGTTAGCTGACACCTCTCGTTGGAAAATATCATAGGCTTTATTAAAGGTTCAAAATAGTCACAAAATCTTTATAATTTTATTTATGGTATGAGCTTGTTTTATTATAACAAATATTCGCGTCATTCTTGAAATGCATTTGATGGGAAGTGAATCACATACGACAATGACAATGCTAGGATTGAGTACCAGGTAAGTGATGTCATTTCAAAAGAATTTTGAAGTATAAATTAATACCAGTTGAGCGAGCCATAGATTTAAGTTTCTATTGCAAGAAATTAATGTGATTAAAGTGAGAATTTAAGAATAAGGAAAGGGATCTTTCATGACGAAGAAATAACCAGTAGCCTTAACTGATTTCCAGGCATTTAATTAATATAAAAACTATTGTTGGTTTTTTTTTTTCATATGTTATACGAAGCAACGTGCCTTTTCGCAAGACAGGCAAGTCTACTGTTCCATTTATTTTACAGAAGTAGCATATGTTGATTTCTAAGAACCCATCTTTTTGTATGCTTTACGTCACATATATTTTTTTAATAATTATATTTTAAACTGAATTAAAATATCTGCTCATTAAGTTTTATTTCTAATCATGACTAAAATCTATTTCTCAAATTTTGTCAATTGAAAACTACATTCCCACCATAGCTTAAAAGCTTTAAATAATTTTCATGGCCTTTTCATAATTAGAAATTTCTATTAAGTTCTATTTTATGATACTATTATTGCAAAGGATTACTTGAATGACTGGCTGACACTTGACAACAAAGTCCTAGCACTTTAACTCTATCGTCTGCACTGTCCTTCAAAAGTACAATATTTTAGAAATAATATTTTGTTTACTTAAGCATTTCTGTTCAACGTCACAGGTTTCGCCAACAATGACAAATACTGTCATTTTGGGGAGAGTCAAATCATCAACCATTCAACAAGAAATAAGCATCCGTTTAAGGATTTTATGGGATGTCATTTACTTGAGACGATTCTTGAAAGGAAGACAAAAAAAACCTTCAAAACTATACATGGACAAAGAGAGTGAAGCAATGAACGGAACACTTTTAAATTTTGCATATCATGTTAGTTTGTTTGTCGTTTATAGAATTGATTCGGGAACTGTGCTGGCATCTGTTGGTTTCATTTGAGTTATTCCAGCAGTGGCCCATGGAACATTTGTGCATTTTAAGTGCAGATGACTTTCGTTCAAATATTTCACAAGCACACCAAGATGAAGTTCTAGTTTTGATAACGCACACCGAAATCACTTAAGCGTTGATAAAATGAAGTACTGGTGACAAATGCCATTCCAGTTAAAAAATAAGTTAATAATATAAAAGTTAAGAAATAGCAAGTAAATATTTAGCAATGATGTGACTGGAATATTTTACGAATTGACAAAGAAATGAGGATTCCTCTTGCAACGTGACGGTTGCATTTAAAATGAAATAAAGTTTATAAATGCAAACTTCATTTAAAGAGATAAAATTATAAAAACAAAAAATTATTTTATATAACTTTAAAAATTTTCCTAAAAAATATCAAGAAAAATAATAAAATTATTCGGTCCAAGTTCAACCATTTGGAACGGCAGCAATTTTTTTCGCTTGCACTAAATTCGAGTTTTGATGGCGTTGACGTTGACATTGATGAAGTTGTTTTAGGATGCGGTGGCAATAGCTCTCAGTTAAAATTTAACTGTCATTCTAAAATAAAAATATGAAACAACATCACATTTGTTGTATTTTCCCAAACAATATTTTTTAATATTTTTTAAATTTTTTTATTGCATTTAAATAACGTAACAACGAACAAATATTTCACATTTTTAAGTAAATCACATTTAAACTTTTTTTGGATATATGTTTTTTTTTTGTTTTTATATATGAATTAAAACATTCACTTAAATAACTAATTAATTTCTATTACTCTTCACGCTATAGTGAGGGAGAGCAGCAAAAACGCAGACCATCTTCTCACTGTAAATATCTTCTCACTGTAAATAGATTTGACTTCGGAGACAAATAATATCGTACTTTTGGAATCTATGACAATGATTTCGTAGAAGTACAAGATCACGCTTTGAGAAAACATTAAAGATAACATTCATCATAGCTTGAACTCGATGCAAACAAGATTCATATAAGAAGAATAATAATAAAAAAGAAAGTTAAGTATAAATACTCAAAAATAATAATCTTATTAACCTATATTTAAAGTGGAAGAGATATTTAAAAAGAAGAAAAGTAGGAAGGAGATTGAGCCCATTAAATCGAAGCATCTTTGCAAGGGTTAAGTAGAATAGAATTTCAACTTTAAAGTCCATTAAACAATAGATTCTGTTAACTAACTATATTTAACTTTTTTTCTGTTACTAATAGAAGTATATAATATTTCTATTAGTTATATACAATAGAATATATTGTATATATACAAACGTATTGTACTATTTATTACAGCTGTTATAAATAGTGTAATAACTAAAAATATAAGATTGATGGTTTAAAAAAAAACATTATTATTATTATTTAATTAGTTTATGATAAGCGCTTATAGTTTTTTATATATAATAGTAACGTGTTATGTTAACTCTCACATATCGTTTAACAGCCAACTAAACTTTTCTCTTGACGTTTATGTTCAAAGGTTGCCAGACCTCTTAAGATAAAGTTCCTAAATATAATCATCAAAAATTGTCAAAATATTGAATATTGTAATAATTTAAATACAATTTATAATGATTAAATGAAACTAGTGTTGAGTTTAATTATTATTTAATTTTCAAATTAAAAGTTATTTTATTGATAAAATAGAAATACTATATATTACAATTGACGGGAAATGTTTATCATTATTATATAGAATAACTTTTTTCAAATGGTGACAATTGTAAACAATAAATTCAAATTATTAAAGTATCTAAAACGATTTGTATTGAAAAGTGACTTCCATTATATTATGGCAAGAAAAGAAAACACTGCTATATGAAAGAAAGTGGTGAATGAATGTGTCATTTTACTTGTAGAATTTGAATGTGTGAAAAGCGCAAATGCAGCTGTCATTCTATAGATCAAATATTTGATTTAAAAGAAATTGTGATAAAAAATAACCAAATACGGACAGTGGTAAGTTTAAATACTTAAGTTAAATTTTGAAAAATATATTTTAATTACATAAATAAACTAATTTCAAGAATATTATATTAGAATATGCGTTACTTTATTTTAGACTTCGAAACATTTTAAGTTCTTAATGTTAGTGTAATTATCATATCATTAATTAATGAAAACAAATTTTAATTTGTTCAACACTTTTAACTATTTGACACGTTCAAATCCTTTTTACCATAATATGCAAAGATACAAGATTACAAAGATATTTAAAGTGGAGGCGTTGCAAAAACTTTTTATTGTAGTTACAATTTATTACGAATATGAGTGCAGCACATGTGGTTCAAACTTGCTGGACTCAATTTACTGTGAACCACATTCAACAGGTTGTAAATCACAAAAACTTTTTGCACACATTTCCATGCATTTATGGTGGCATTTTCGAAGGACTTTTCATTTTACTCATATTTGCTGCATTATTCAAACCGCTGGTCCTTTAACATTTCTCGGGTGTTGCAAATGGTAAGTGTAAGAGTCACTTCAACCATTAAGAATTTCTTTCGCTTTTAAAGGATTTGCAGTCGAGTGGAAATATTTGCACTTACCTACACCTAAACCTGTTCAAATTCAAAGGTTGGCAGCATATTTTGCCAATTGCTTAATAACACCATTAAGTGCAATGCACTACAATCGCGTTGCTTCCTAGAAGAATATGTGCTGGCACATTTTCTACTAGAATATATGCTTTTATGTGCCAGATACTTTTATTCACACGGTCTACAGTCATCGAAATGAAAACAATGACACGTGCAGTTATTCCACGATTGTTATAAATGTTGTCAGTGTCAAGCGGAAAGAATCTTTAATGATTGTTTAACTAATGTATCTATTCGATTACATTCATAAGCGGTACTTAATTGAACTCTTTTTTTTGTTATTTCACAGTTATCAGTGGAACATTATTGAAAGTTTTGTGTAATAAAAATATTTTTTTTTTCAAATTTATAAATGTTATCTAAATCTGAGGTTGTTAGGAATTAATATGAAGCTTAAGTATCGAGTGGTTGCCAAATTGTGGCTACGCAATATAACAATGAGAATGTCATTGATATATTGCTGAGAACAATAGATACCGAAAAAACTATGAATCAGATTCATTTGTATTATCAAATAAATTGTACATTTTCTTTTAATATCTATAAAGTATCATCGAATGTATTTTTTAGTTTTTTAAAAGTTTTTTTTGCGATGATATATGCATATGACTACATATATATCCAGACTACGGTGCGTGCTACTAGATGCAGTATAGCGTATTTCGTTCTGGAATTACTTAAATTTTCTATAAAGTGGTAACTACATATAAAACAATTCAAAAGACTTTTTTTTGTGGTCATTAGTGTCCATTGCCTAAAAAGTTAAGAAACCAATTTCTTCATAATTAAAATTTAATAGGTATAAGATGTTTTATAATTAAAATAAAGGACTCGGGTAACAAATTGTAAATTGAATATCATTAATTTCGTAACTGTTTTGTGGCTTGGGAAAGCGTAATTTCTACTTATTCATTTAGGAAAATGAAATGAAATAGGGAAGGCTTTTATAGAAGAATCTACCATGGCTATTATAACTCATTTAAAAAAAGAGAATCTTTTACTTTAAAATCTGCTAGGGTTATTACAATTAAAATAATTTAAACACCTGTAACTGTTATCGTTTTAAGGTTTATATAAAAGTTGTGGTGATAACGCAGTACACATTAAAGAAATTAATTTGACAGAAGTTTTTAGTAAACTAAGAAAACAAATTTTAAAATAAAATATATAATTTTATATAGTTAGTAATTGAGAAGTAAAAATATCGGAACTTAATTCATTATTTCATATTAACATAAAGGTGTAATTACAAAAACCACAATCACAACATTGGTGACCGCGACGTTATCTAAACACGCAGCAGGCGAACATGCCGGTAACACATTCCAATGACGAATCTGGATCCAGGTCATTACAACAAATTTTTATGTGATTTAAGCAGCATAACTTACACCCATTTTGATACGGCGCGGCCGCCAACGAGGCATGAGGCCAGCCTACTGATCAAGGTTACTTTCTCAAGCCAACGACTTCATCAAATGTCTTCAACGCTCTCCACTCTCAACCACTTTGAAACGGCTTGGCCTGCCAACGAGGCAAACAGCTAGTCTGCACTCCAAGTTATTCTCTCAAGCCGACGACTTTCTCAAATGTCTCTAGCGCTCTTCACTCGCAGCCACTTTGACACGGCGCGGTCGCCAACGAGGCATACGGCTGGCCCTGCACGTCAAAGTTTTCCAAATCCTGCATTGCGTGCCAAAAAGAATTACGACGGACCAAGGACGGCAGTTCGAGTCCAAGCTATTTGAGGAGCCAGCAAAAATGTTAGGGTGCGAAAGGCACCGAACTACCACGTATTATCCTCAAGCAAATGGGCTAGTCGAACGTTTTCACCGTACCTGAGGCACTGAAGTGTATGTCTAATATGGAATGGTCGAGAATTTTACCGTTAATAATTATGGGGCTAAGATCAGCATATAAAGAAGACCTACAAGCGACATCATCAGAGCTGGTTTATGGCATACATTGTGACCGAAAGGTTTTCGGAGGTTCTCATTTAAAATTCGCGCGCTGTATATTTTTCGATATTTTAAG
>NC_051847.1:172293987-172307656 GCF_002237135.1 Teleopsis dalmanni
ACTGTGCCATAAATATTTAGAAATTAACATATTTTATTAACATTTATATTTATTAACATTTACAATTTATAGTAATAACTGTTATGCTCTTATAATCTAACCTTAAGTATGTTTTCTTACTTATTGAAGTTCAGAAGTGTTTTTCATTATCAATTCTTAGATACTTTATTTGCTACAAATATCTTCCTGATTTCAATTTAGTAACAGCAGTTGAGACGGTTATAAAATTTAATAGTAATACATTAAAATTTTAATCAAGCAATGCAAGATTTTATAACTTTTATTTTTACTTTGTAACTATTAAGAGCACCTCACAAAATTACAATGAAACATTTTACTATTTCACTATTAAAAAATTAATTTTTAGTTAATTTTATATTTAATTTGTTTACTTAATATTATTTCACTTCACTTTATTACTTCATACTACGTCAATCACACATTGTCAGATAACAATCCATTACTTACACTATACGACAATAATTCAATGTTTCATATTTTGTAGTAAAAATGCATTTCAACACGTTTTAAATATTTTACTATTTTGTTGGAATTTTAAAATAAATTTCTACGATTGTCTTTTTATTGTATGTAACAAAATTTCATTAGTTTAATTTTTATATTTATCTAATTTTGTTTTAAAATAAATGCGAATAAAAGAAATTCATAGCTACAATGTTAATAAGTATTTTTTGTTAGTATTTATTAATATTATTAACTTAATTCTATTTCTTTATGATTTTTTATTTTATGTATAATACTGTAATTTATTATAAATCATTCTTTATTATCCTTTATAAAGTAAATATAAAGAAAAAATGTATAAATGAATTAAGTGACTAAGATCGCTGCTTATTTTTATACCTGTTTACATTATAAATAAATATAAAAAAAATGCATTTATATATAGCATGAAATAGAGTAGAAATTAACTGCAACGGTGATAAAAACATTAAAGTCAGCAAATGACTCATTCTACAATAAGAATCCAATCTACATATATAAATAACTAATTCATTCTTTCAAAATTGTTTGCGGACTCATTACCATTATTCCTGCGTGCTTAATACCTAGCAAATCACTACCTTGTTTTTTACTTATCAGTGCTGCATCAAATCATGGCAATCCGTTAAGAAATACTTCTTAGTCTACCTCTATTTCTTAATAATAAGTGTTACTTTCCCGAAAATAACACTTATTAATTATCAGTGTAGATACAGATATGGATACCTTTTAAGTCTCTGATACGTTTAACATGATAGTGAATGATACCACACTGTTAGCGAGATTCTGATGTTCTCCTGAATCTCTTGCACTAAAACTACTGCACATATACCATAAAGTTCACCATTTAAATGTATAAATATTTTGTTAATTTTTAAAATACTAAGTATGAAGTAAGAAAAATTTATTTATAATTTTTTGTATTATTAATGGATAAAAATGTATTACTTCGATAAATATTTTTATGACCGTTAAAGTTTTTAAATGAATTTAAAAAAAAATTGTATGACAATATATGTAAGAGTTTCTTATAGTTCTTTTACCAGACTTCTAATCACACTTTTTAGATATTCCAGAGTCCAATACACAAAAAAAACAATTATTTTGCAGTATTTGTGGTCATAGAACATTAAGTAAACTTATGCTAGGACAAACTTTTAGTTTTAAAATTTAAAATTCCTATAAATGATTTATCTAAGAAGCTTGAATTACTATAATTTATAGAAACATTAAATATATTGAACTTTGGAGCCACGTGAGCCCTTAAGTACACAAGACCACGTGTCTGATAGTGTATAACTTGATAAACGTGTAATAAAATAAAACTATTTTCAAGGTTGAATTATATTGTATTTTCAATTGATATTTTTAAAATAATATACAAATTCATATATATCATCCAAAGTAAAGAATTAAGGAGTACTTTAAATTAAAAAAAAAAAATTTTTTTATTCAGTTTTACAAAAAAAAAAAGAATTTTTTTAATAGTTTCAGATGTATAAAGATGTGTAAACTGACAAAATAAAAATTTAATAAGTTTAGTTCTAAAATAAGTTACAAAATATTAAAAGAAAAAGTTTTTATTTACACATTGGTAATTGCAAAAAATATTGAAATTAATAAAATTTACCACATCCGGTTAATAAAATATTATTTCTCATATTCTTTTCACAATAAAAAATAACAAATTATTTGATTTTTTAATAGGTTCATTCTTAATAAAACTTCATTAAAATGATAAATAAATTGAATTATTTTCATTCTGATTCCTTAATTATAAACCCGTGGATAATATTTTCTTAAAAACCTCTTAATCTTATTTTTATGGTATAATCATTTTTATTAGATATTTTATAATTTACATTTTCATTAATTAAGAACGGATGTTGTTAAAAATCTTATATAGTTAAATTCAGTCTTACAGTTTTTTTAGAAAAAAATTTTAAGAACTTGTCATATAAGTCATATAAATTTTATTAGTTTTAGCAAAAATTTATTATGAATAATATAATAAATTTTTAATTACCTTGTAAGTTAAAAAATTAAGTTAAAAATTAGCACTTTAAAAATAAAAATATACATATATATATTTATATATATAAATATATATGTATAACTATGTATATTGTATATCTGAGAATTGTACACGAAATGAATAGAATCAGAATCATATATTTTCTAGGTACTGAAAAAATTATGAAAAAATTAATGACCGTTTCGAACCATAAAAAATTAATTAACCTAAAAAGTCGACTATGATTTATAAGAAATAAAGATAAAAATATTTTTCAAACTATAGTTAAAAACTTCTGATTCGTACAATAAATTATTTAAATTCAATGCACAACTTACCTCGATGAAGTTCAGAAGAAATAGTTAAAAAATAAAAATACCAAAATAAATAGTGGAAGAAAGGTGATTTTAGAAATAGTTGAAAGAATTTTGATTTAAATTAAAATAATGTAAGTTATATATTTTTTGCATTACATTTGGACTGGCATTACTAAAGAAATCAATTTATTATATGTAATATATAAAAAAAGTTTTTTATTTTTATTTGATTTTCATTCAAATTCTATAATAATAATTATTTTATTTTATATTATTTTAAATTTTTTTTATATTTTTAAATTTCTAATATTTGTAAATAGTTATTTAATTGGAATATAATTGGATTATAAGTTGGATCATTAATTATTTTTAGTTATTATTTGATTATTATATTTTTATTTCGATAATTTTTTTTTTCATAAATATTAAAGTAAATCATCATTTATAATACTTAATAATGTTAAATAAAAATTAATACAATAATTATAATAATAATCAAATGCAAATTCAAAACACTTCAATGAAAGGAAATAATTCCAGTATATTAAATAGTTTCATAGTTCTATTAAAATAAATACAAAGTAATTAAATTAAAAAAAATTATGTTAATATGGTAGGATAAATATATGTAATGAGATAAATAATGATATAAAATTATAATTATAATAAAATAAAATTTATTGATTTGTGCAAATTATTTTATAATAAAACTTTAATTATCTTTTTAACATTAAGACAAAAATAATAAATTAAAATATATATTTAATAATATTTTAATATATAAAATTAAAATTAATAAAATAAATTAATATTATTAAAATTAATAATTTATAATATTAATATTTTTCATAAAGTACATTATTTGCACCATATTACTAATATACTATTCAAAACTACTACAAATTAAATTAAAGATTCTAGTTAAAAAATATATAAAAATAAAATATTATAATTATATCTTTATATATTTTAATAAATATTAATTTTTGTTTTATATTTATTTTTATTTCAGAAAAACAAGTGTAAAGATTTTATAATATATACTCAAAAACATTCAACAAAGTAAATTAAATATTTAACTCCCAACAAATTAAATAATAAAAATAAACTATACAATGAAAACGACTCCGGCGTCGGATCATGTCTACTTTAATGATGGTTTTAAATGTTCCTCAATTAGCATAAATACTAATCTTACCGAACAAAATGGAGGCAGCGTTGGTTCGCAAGGATCAAGTGAATTTATATGTAAGTACAACTTTTGATTACTGTATTTATTAAACTAGAAATGTTACACGCTTAGATACTTTGTTGTAAATAAATTCATAAAACTGATATGATTTGCAAGCTATTAAAATTAAATTTATGTTGAATAATAGTATAACTCCCAAAACCTTAAAGTCTGTTAATTAATTCCCATGAAATCGTTCAATTATAAACACACACACACACAATCTTTTTATAGTATAATTTTAGATATAAGGTAATATTTAAAACTTATATTTAAAAAAGACTTTATTAGATAATAATTTATTAGTATTGAATACCCAAGTGTTTGAATTGTAAGACGTTAAAATTATATATTAAATTTGTTCCTAAATAATTACAAGCTGAAAATATAGCCATTTGAATTTAGTTTTACTATAAAGTTAAATATTATTGCTATTTTATTTTACTCATTACAGAATTATTTTATCTCTGGCTGCTATTACGTCTTTAGTTACAACTAAATATGAATACACTATATACTTGTTAATTTCATCTAAACCTTCATAATTTTATTAAGGATATATGTAATTCGTACAGTGGCGTAACTACATTTTTTAGGCCTGTAAGCAAATTCTAACTAAAGGGCCCCTATCAACATACTAAGGGGCCCCTCTTTTTATACTCTTTACACGAAAAATGTGAAAAGGGTATATAAGGTTTGTCAAGATTTTCATAACGTATTAAAGGAAACGTCGGAAATACCATTAAGTATATATCAGTACAGTATCAGTTCAAACTACTCTCTCAGCTTTTGAACTCTTCGAATAAAACTTTACACACACACTTTTAGCCGACCCTGTTCACCATTTGATTTGATTGAAATTGGACGTCTATTTCTTGTAGCTGTGATATAAACTTAACAATCGGATATGAGGTTTCTCCGTTTTTAATAAAGGTATTTAAATAGAATTTGGTGTATACAGTACTGATATTTGCAAAAGACAACGTACAAAATTATTTTCAAATGGGTTTAAATCTAGATATAGCTTCCATATAAACTCTCGATTAAGACACATACTTTTCTTAGAAAAACTTTTTTATTTTATAAATAGATTTAATATTTTATTTGAAGTACATACATATTATGTACTTTAAATTTAAAATTTACGTATCTTTTATAAAATGCAATATGAAGTTATAACAACAAAAAACGTTTACAAACATTTACAGTGGGGCCCCCTAAATTCGGGGGCCCGAAAGCGTTGCTTCCAGTTGCTTCCCTGTAGTTACGCCACTGAATTCATAGTACAGTGTTCAGATGTTTCTTGGATTATCTATCATTAGTAGGTAGGTCACTTCTAAAAGCAGGTCCCTTCAAAGTTTGTTTTTACAATTTTGTTTTTTGTTTCCTTTTTTCTGTACAATTGCAAATGTGGAACGTGTCACAAAATATTGATTTAATTATAACTTAATTATCGGCGTTATTATTTACAATTAAAATAAAAAATAATAAAGAAATTAAAATTTATAAATCTACGAGAATTCTCCTTTAAATTTTTTTCTTTGTGATATTTTTAGTGAAGTATAAATACTTTGGATAATAAGACAAATTGTCCGCATTCAAATTTTTATTTTCATATCTCTCGAATTAACAGAAAAAAGTTAATAGTATACATGAATACTAATTAAAATTATTTAAATATAAAAGTTTGAACCCATTTCTGGGTCCATTTTTTTACCGACACAACTTTACATGTTGCACCATATCTCAAGTTACAAACTAAGGATTGCGTCTAACAAGACTAAATAAAATTAAATTAAAAGTAAATGATTCTTAAATAATTGGTTCTATCGATTCACTAGTTTTAATGTTATACCAAACTTATATCAGAAAATTAATTTTTTTGGCCCAAAGTATGAACCAAAAAGTCATTCTATCGCTATGCAAAACAGAAATCGTGGAATACTGTCAGGTTTCTTTTTATTATTATAAAGTGCTAACAAATAAAATAACGGAGACAAATAAAGGAGCTATTAAGAATTAAGTAAGGGTACTATAATTCAAATTTTGCTCTGTTTTGCATTTTTTCACTTTTTGTGTAATATATTGGTAACACTGTTGCTGTGATATTCCATTGAAAGATTCATAAAAACAAATAGAATTGTTGCTGGGAATATTCAGTATGTTTAGGCAAAATTTTTTGATCTAATAAGTAAAAGAAATTGTATGGGGAGATTGGTGTCAATATTATTTTTTGTGTATATCACATATTTATTTAATTATTAATTTATTAAAAATAAATGTTTATATAATTTTTTTGTATAAAATTCAATTTTTCTTAATTATTCAAATTAGATTATTAAGCGATTATTATTCTAGATAAAAATCTACTTGTTTTTAGACTTAAAGAAGATATTGATTGAAACTAAATAAATAAACAGCTACGTCATCTAGGAGTATAGTTTTAAGTAAAAAAAAAATAACTTTTCATTTACTATTGCTACCATTAAAGTAATTTTATGGAATATTTTGTTGTCTTCTAACCACATAAGCAGTCACAAGTGTAGCTTTTTTTGTTTTTGTGTAGTGCGGAGGTGAAATGCTTTATGCACCGTTAAATCGACCGTCGTCGAAATGGTGTATAATGTATTATACGGACTAAAACATCCCCTCTTCGGCGAGACTTTTTACCCCTCGGAATCGCTTTCGCATTACTTCAAGAAGGTTCTCTTCTGTGTTGACGTTCCAAGCCACGTTCTTGTGATTTTCAATCTGCGTCCAGACCATCATTTTCTCCGTATTTTCTTGGTGTCTGCACTATTCATTATTCTAGTTTCTGGTTCTCCTTTCTAGGTCTTATTTCTTCGTTTTGAGAACTTGAATCACATATGACTTTATCGTTGGTCATAAGTGTAATTGTAGAACTTATATTAGTTAAAAATACACGGAATAATGAAAATACCATATGACTCCTATTTAAAGAATTGGTACCGATATATACGAGTGTATTTATTTTAACTAATAATTATGCGATATTTATATTATTAATAATAATATATATATAATTTTTCATATATATGAATGAGAAATTTTATAAAACATAATATTCTATGCAATTTTTACGTCCGAAATACAAATTTATTTACAATTTTGTTTATTTTTAAAAACCATTTAATTTATTATATTTAAACGTGTGTTTTTTTATATGAACGTGTTAAGTAATTCCGCAAACAAATTCATTAAAATTCAACAAATATTGAAACAGCACGCGAAAGTGTGCCAAAAATCGTTATTCATTATTGACAATTTTTATGCCTTTTTGCGGTTTCTCTGTAATAATTACGATTATACCATATCAATAGATCTTAAATTTCATATGTGAGCAAATCAAATGTCAAGATAATAAAAAATTAACAATTCAATTTATTAATTATCCGATAAACAAAAATTAGCGAAGCAGTATCTGGAATAAATTAATTAAAATGCTTTGAAATTCCCATTTATCGCTTGAGATACAAAATTTGTTTCAGCGATAAAAAATTCTAATTACCATCGATTAAATGCCAATTAAATGCGTGTGAAATGAAGTTAGGGTCTTATTGGTATTTATGTGACATTTATTGATATTCTCATCATTATTGACATACTTATGACTTAGCTAAAGTTTGAAATTGAATGAAATTTTATTCATAAAAGAATTATATAGTAAAATAACATTGTGTCTCCTTATGTTGAGATACTCGTAGCTGCAAGAAGAAGGCCAACGCTGAAGGCAGAGATACAAATTAATGATGAAAAAATTGAATTTTTGACAATTTAATTAAAAAAAAAAATTAATAGAAAAAGACTTTTATAAAACTCAAAGTAAATATATATGTATATTATCTATGATGATGTGACCTAATACTATAAATTTATAATTATATATGTTTAAATAGATTACTTATTAGTAATTTTGCTCTGTCTTATATATTTTGTTTAAACACCTAATTTCATTATAGGGATTGTAAATAATATATTATAGTTAATTAGTAAATATAGTGTGATTCAGTGACAGATATTACATAGACTGTCATGAATTCGTTCTTATTTTAAGATGTCCCCAGTCTTAGTATCCCTTTTGTTTTTCTATAATATTTCTGTAAAAGTCTATTCTTTCTTGCTTTAAGAGCGTCCTTAGTCAATTTTTTGTTTTTTAACAACTTTTTAAGATTTCCTATATCAGTTTCTGATAGTCTTCGATGATTTTTCAAAGCAGGACTAGTTAATAATTTTCATAATTCTAAACGGCATTATAAATGTCTATATTTTCTTAGGGTCATGTAATCGCATTTTGCTACTCAATTTGTGTTTATATTTTGTTGTAGTATAATTAGAAACAGTAAGTGTCGGAGAGACCTGTAAGATTTATAAAGTAGATTAATAATACATTGGTTTAAATTACTTTATATAGGCATGACATTATTACAATATAAAAAATGTATAAATTGAAAACAAGTTAATAAATAAAAAAACTTAATTCTCCTAAATATATTACAACAAAAAAAATTACTTTATATTTTCTAAAATAACATATAGTAGTTTCACGGTATCGTGAACTCATCACGTCACGCCGAAATCACATTTACAAGATTTTCATATTAATGACTATTACATATTTCATCCTAATTATTTATTTAACTAATAGTTATTTATTTAAAACTATTAAATAATATAATTAAATATATAAACTTTAATTATTGAAAGTTTTTACCACTGAACCACTGAAGCAATAGACCGAGTGTTTATCGCTAATGTACTCCGAGCCGAACATTAAGAGCATATACTGATGTCACGATGGAAAGTTTACTTATATTGTAGAAAGATTGATGAAATGAGAGATAATAATCAATGTGCAAAATATTGTTCAATCGTTGGTAGCTAATTATAAGTAACCGTAATTGAAAGGCAATTTTTTAAAATCTAAAAACAAAAATCGAAAACATACTAATGCATATATCATGACTGGAGATCAAACTGCTAAACTCTTGAAAATGGTTTCAGTTTACCATGGAAATTAGAAAAATGTAAAATTTATTTGGATGAAACACATACTTCAATTTAACAATAAAAAATTCTAAACATTGAATGTAGTCAATACTTTTTTCAAGATATCACTATAAATATAATACCAAAATTTCAATTGGCAGATCCTATTTTTATACAGGTTACTAAATTTATTAACACATTTGGTCTCAGAATGGTTACAGGCTCCTCGGGGAGGTATGCAGATCTGAGGTCAATTATTGCTTAGTCTGATCAAGTGACAAACAATAATCCAGTCAAGGCGTAAAGAGAGGCTTGGAAAATACGTCGAGTTAAGAAAGAGTAAAAGTGCTCAAGTGCACTGGCTCAAATAGGTTGAACATAATAATTTGGTCTAAAATGGAATAAAATATATTTCAAGGGAGCTTTGAAATAAAAGTCATAATATTCTAAAATTTAATTGAAAACGCCGCGTTAACAAATCTGAGAACGATCACAGGCTTCTCCGGAAGGTATTTTTTAGGCCCATAAGCAAATTCGAACCAACTAACATCTTTTTATAACCTCTACACGAAAAAGCGTAAAAAGGGTATATTAGACTTGTCAAGATTTTCGTAACGCATTAAAGGAAATGTCGAAAATACCATATATCAGTATATGTAATTTTTTCAGTTCAAACTACTCTCTCAGCTTTTGAACTCTTCGAATGAAACTTTACACACATACTTTAATTTCTTTAATGTTTCTTCTCGTTCGTTTTGCACTTTTCTTTTCTTTGCTCCACTTAAATGTCAACACAAAGAAATTTTAAACATTTTCTTGAAATTACAAATGCAACCCTGTTCAAAAACCTTGTTATGAAGACACCTCGCAGTTAATAGAGAGTAAATGTGCTCATGTGCGAATAGTAGTGTTTGAGGCATTGCCAAACACTACACATCTATATAGAAGTGACAGACGAATTATTTGATTATATAACAGCTTCTTGTTCTTATCATTGAGATTTTCATTTTTGAATAGTGGTCTTTCATTTGGTCTGTCAAGTACCGTAAAAAGTTTACAGTCTTGCATAAGACAGCTGCCAAAATACGAAAGATCTTTCAAACGATCTTTCGCCAGATTTTTGATTTAAATTTCATTGATTTATTTATAAATAATAACGCATAAACCACAGCTATAATTGTATACACCTACTTAATTATTATAAATGGTTGTTTTTTAAATTTATGTGTTATTGTTTGTGAAAAACCTTTCTGAATAAATACTTAAATATATTTATAAGCTCTAAACATTCACATCACAATAATTTAATTACCTTGCCTGAAGGGTTATGGACTACTCATTAAAATTCGTTGTTTCACTTTAGTGTTATACCTACTACGCTTACGAAAATAGTTCAAGGGTTATTTGTTTATGTGGTTCTTTTTATTTTAATTAAATTGATATATTAAATTTTAAACAAAGTATTAACTGAAGTCAACACCGATTTGATTGCACATTTCCTTAAATGCTAAAACGCCAATTTTCATTGAAACACGAAATACTACAAACGCAAATGATAGATACAATTTTATTGCTTAGTTCTGAACAAATTGTAAACAATAAAGTGTGTATCGGTGAAGCGAAACGGTTTTTAGTATTTCACTGACTTACACGAGAGTAATTACAATGCCAGTTATATGTTTACAGTTAATGAAATTAATGGAAATGCATTTTTTCAAAGCAATCTTAACTATAAAACCTTCCTTTCAAATAACACATTGGATGTGCACTGATTGGGAGTTTATCTTCACAGTTCACAGAGTTAAAGTTATTTGATTCTTCATATTCACCCCCTCAAACTCATTTCAATATCTATCTAAAATATTTCCGTCTGTATTGCATAAATTATCTGAAAGTTATTTTTTTATTTAACTCGAATTTAAATGGTGAATTTACCCAGCGCTTTTCTATTTAATCGCTTTTTAGACATAAACAAACAATGAAACAAATTGACGAAATTTTTCTCAAATGAATCATTCAGTGGTTTTAAATATAACAAATCTGTACATTTGAAAAAAAAACTTTTATTATCTGTTTTTTCCATTGTATATTAGGTATTAAATTTCAGATAATGACCAATGAATCGTTATGAATCTATTTTCCTCTTAATTGATACTGCTTGTTTTAGCACGTTTTCAAAGAAAAGTTTTTAATTAACAATACGTCAGTTATCGGTTAAGTGTGAGATAGTTTAGTATATAAGATAGTCGTTTTCTATAAAGTATAAGTGTTGTGAAATTAAGTTCAATAAAAATATTGGATGATGAGTGTCCGCTATTTTTTGATATATTTTTGAAAAATAATTGTCTTCATTGCTAATCAATTTTGATGATATATATATAGGTATTAGTAATTATTAGTTATGACCTTTTGGCATTTTTCAGGTAGCTTCATAAATCGGCATAAAATTATTATGATTTTTGGCTAAGAGATATTCAGCTGTTTTTCTGTCGACCAAAATTTCGTCGTTAATAAAGTCTTGCAAAGATTGAAACAAATGATAGTCAGACAGTGCAAGCTCCGAGCTATACGCTGGATGCATTAAAACTTTCCAACCAAGTTTAGACAATTTGACCCGAGTCATTAATAGATGAATGTGACTTGTCATTGTGATTACGGAACACAACTCTTGTTCTGTTGACTGTTCGCTTTTTTATTGTTTCGTTAAAGGGATTGAGAGCAGTAGAGGACCGACTTAATCGACGACAGTTTGAACAACTACGGAATAAACAGTTGCCTTCCAAACGCTCTACTGATCCAGGTTTTGAAGTTGTTTGTGGATGTATTCACTCAACAAATTTATTTGCATATTAAAGTATTAAAATAAAACCATAAACTACAGTTATAGTTACTTAGTTCTTTATTCAGATATTTATATTACATATATCAGATATTACAATTTTATATTTACCATGATATACATAAATATTTAATTCAAAGGTCACAGAAAAAATCAAGAGTTATTTCATGTGTTTAGCTGCTGTTAAGGCTTAACGATGTTCTCAACATACATATTAATATAAGGTGCCGATAAATACCGAACCAATTGAAGTCACATGTATGGATAAACTTACTGTTTGGTGAGAAACAAGGCCAAACTTATACCAATATCATCAATATCACATACCAATTATACTTATATCAATATTGAATGAAAGGAAATAGATAATATTACTTTACCAGCGTAGATTTGTGTTTCTTGTACAACCAACCTCTATTAGTCAGGACAACCGATGCTGTGGGCTCCAACTTCCTTACAGATGTAAACCTTAAATGTGCGATACACACTGGAGGTTTACGGTACTGAGCACTGTAAAATGGAAGTACTCAGTACCGGTGATAATTCTAGGAATATCGGATTGATGCTCAACTTGAGCATCAGACCAACCTGATAGACTAAATATACTTAACCACTTTATTCACACCTACAATATTTGCTCACATCTATTCCAAAAGAACAGCGCAATTAAATTAGTAGCGCACAAGCATACTTATCAATTATGGATAATCATAGAAAATTTTAGAGAGAAATACAAAACTTTTATGGTTTATATAAGTCATACTTCTATAAAAATCCTTGTTGTTCAGTAAAATTAAGAGAAACCAATTGAACATTTGAATATCGGCATATTTTTTAAACTGAATGTTCTAGCATGCCTCAGTGTGGCCATCCACAAGTTGTCATTTTGCCATATACTTTGGAGATGAAACACCGTAATGCATGCCTGTCTTCAAATATAAGTATTTAGATAAATGCCTTGAAAACTACCAATAACAATTGGTTTCGATAACGCTATGATGTTGTAAAAGACTAGTAGCTCAAAATGTTGTCATAGTAAATTGTTAACCGCTAACCTAATGTAGCTCTTTAAATTTTAATTAATCTTTTAAATACGAGAATAAATTAAATAATTAATTAATTTGTTTTGAAATTAAAATACATTATTTTGATATTGGTATAACTATTTTATTTTGATTTATTTTTATTTTATTTGATGCAGTAACTTCAGATGGCAAAAAAATTATACCCCCTCACAGCAAAATGGATTGTGCTAAATCATGGCTTAAACGGTGTACAGAGCGAACTTTTAACAAAAAAACATTACACAAACGATTACCGATAACCCGTTGGCTACCAAAATACAGTAGTGATGATGCGGTGGGTGATTTAGTGGCGGGAGTAACAGTTGGGTTAACAGTTATACCACAAGCATTGGCCTATGCCGGTATTGCAGGCGTACCAGCAGCAGTAAGTATCCAAAGACATTTATTTTTTTATATATGCGAATATTCGTGATGTAAAAACTCTATGTTTCTTTCTTTTTTTTCCTACAGTATGGTTTATATGGCTCATTTCTTGGCTGTTTTGTTTATATATTTCTTGGTAGTTGTAAAGACGTGCCCTTTGGTCCCTCAGCTATTGTTGCTCTACTGACGTTTCAAGCAGCTCAAGGTTCATGGCAAAAATCAGTATTGCTGTGTCTATTGTGCGGAATTGTGGAACTTCTAATGGGTATTTTTGGTTTAGGGTTTTTAATTGACTTTGTTTCGGGTCCT
>NC_051847.1:172307756-172381570 GCF_002237135.1 Teleopsis dalmanni
AGAAATCGTGGAATACTGTCAGGTTTCTTTTTATTATTATAAAGTACTAACAAATAAAATAACGGAGCCAAATAAAGGAGCTATTAAGAATTAAGTAAGGGTACTATAATTCAAATTTTGCTCTGTTTTGCATTTTTTCACTTTTTGTGTAATATATTGGTAACACTGTTGCTGTGATATTCCATTGAAAGATTCATAAAAACAAATAGAATTGTTGCTGGGAATACTCAGTATGTTTAGGCAAAATTTTTTGATCAAATAAGTAAAAGAAATTGTACGGGGAGATTGGTGTCAATATTATTTTTGTGTATATCACATATTTATTTAATTACTAATAAAGAGGTTTTCGAACAGAAGTGAAACAACAACAAAAATTTATTTTTTAAATTATTTTAATTAATTGAATTTTTGGCTGACCATACAGCTGTTTCGAGTATTGCCAAATACCCTTCATCAGTGGTCTTGGAAATAATTCTTATATTTAATTATTCGTAATTATTTTTGAGACTGCAAGTACCAGGAATCGAACTCGGGTCCTGCCAAATATGAAGCCAGAAATCAGCGCACTTAACCAACTGATCCAAAGCCGTACTTGACTTTTTATGTTCGCATATTTTTGCTGGAGTTTTGTTACTTTTGCTATGAAAGTTTTTATTAAAAATTTTACTTGCTGTATTTATATATTAGAACGAAATCATAAACCAGCTGTAGAATAATTGAATTAATTAATTAATTATATTTTTTGTTTTTTAATTGTTAAATTTCAAAACTATTCTATTCGTAGAGGTATTATTTGTTGCATTAATTATTAATTTATTAAAAATAAATGTTTATATAATTTTTTTGTATAGAATTCAATTTTTCTTAATTATTCAAATTAGATTATTAAGCGAATATTATTTTAGATAAAAATCTACTTGTTTTTAGACCTAAAGAACATATTGATTGAAACTAAATAAATAAACAGCTACGTCATCTAGGAGTGTAGTTCTAAGTAAAAAAAAATAACTTTTCATTTACTATTGCTACCATTAAAGTAATTTTATGGAATATTTTGTTGTCTTCTAATCACATAAGCAGTCACAAGTGTAGCTTTTTTGTTTTTGTGTAGTGCGGAGGTGAAATGCTTTATGCACCCTTAAATCGACCGTCGTCGAAATGGTGTATAATGTAGTATACGGACTAAAACATCCCCTCTTCGGCGAGACTTTTTACCCCTCGGAATCGCTTTCGCATTACTTCACGAAGGTTCTCTTCTGTGTTGACATTCCAAGCCACGCTCTTGTGATTTTCAATCTGCGTCCAGACCATCATTTTCACCGTATTTTCTTGGTGTCTGCACTATTCATTATTCTTGTTTCTGATTCCCCTTTCTAGGTCTAATTTCTTCGTTTTGAGAACTTGAATCACATATGACTTTATCGTTGGTCATAAGTGTAATTGTAGAACTTATATTAGTTAAAAATACACGGAATAATGTAAATACCATATGAATTCCATTTAAAGAATTGGTACCGATGTATACGAGTGTATTTATTTTAACTGATAATTATGCGATATTTATATTATTAATAATAATATATATATAATTTTTCATATATATGAATGAGAAATTTTATAAAACATAATATTCTATGCACTTTTTACGTCCGAAATACAAATTTATTTACAATTTTGTTTATTTTTAAAAACCATTTAATTTATTATATTTAAACGTGTGTTTTTTTATATGAACGTGTTAAGTAATTCCGCAAACAAATTCATTAAAATTCAACAAATATTGAAACAGCACGCGAAAGTGTGCCAAAAATCGTTATTCATTATTGACAATTTTTATGCCTTTTTGCGGTTTCTCTGTAATAATTACGATTATACCATATCAATAGATCTTAAATTTCATATGTGAGCAAATCAAATGTCAAGATAATAAAAAATTAACAATTCAATTTATTAATTATCCGATAAACAAAAATCAGCGAAACAGTATCTGGAATAAATTAATTAAAATGCTTTGAAATTCCCATTTATCGCTTGAGATACAAAATTTGTTCCAGCGATAAAAAATTCTAATTACCATCGATTAAATGCCAATTAAATGCGTGTGAAATGAAGTTAGGGTCTTATTGGTATTTATGTGGCATTTATTGATATTCTCATCATTACTGACATACTTATGACTTAGCTAAAGTTTCAAATTGAATGAAATTATATGCATAAAAGAATTATATAGTAAAATAGCATTGTGTCTCGTTATGTTGAGATACTCGTAGCTGCAAGAAGAAGGCCAACGCTGAAGGCAGAGAAACAAATTAATGATAAAAAAATTTAATTTTTGACAATTTAATTAAAAAAAAAATTAATAGAAAAAGACTTTTATAAAACTCAAAGTAAATATATATGTATATTATCTATGATGATGTGACCTAATACTATAAATTTATAATTACATATATTTAAATAGATTACTTATTAGTAATTTTGCTCTGTCTTATATATTTTGTTTAAAGACCTAATTTCATTATAGGGATTATAAATAATATATTATAGTTAATTAGTGAATATAGTGTGATTCAGTGACAGATATTACATAGACTGTCATGAATTCGTTCTTATTTTAAGATGTCCCTAGTCTTAGTACCCCTTTTGTTTTTCTATAATATTTCTGTAAAAGTCTATTCTTTCTTGCTTTAAGAGCGTCCGTAGTCAATTTTTTGTTTTTTAACAACTTTTTAAGATTTCCTATATCAGTTTCTGATAGTCTTCGATGATTTTTTAAAGCAGGACTAGTTAATAATTTTCATAATTCTAAACGGCATTATAAATGTCTATATTTTCTTAGGGTCATGTAATCGCATTTTGCTACTCAATTTGTGTTTATATTTTGTTGTAGTAAAATTAGAAACAGTAAGTGTCGGAGAGACCTGTAAGATTTATAAAGTAGATTAATAATACATTGGTTTAAATTACTTTATATGGGCATGACTTTATTACAATATAAAAAATGTATAAATTGAAAACAAGTTAATAAATAAAAAACTTAATTCTCCTAAATATATTACAACAAAAAAAATTACTTTATATTTTCTAAAATAACATATAGTAGTTTCACGGTATCGTGAACTCATCACGTCACGCCGAAATCACATTTACAAGATTTTCATATTAATGACTATTACATATTTCATCCTAATTATTTATTTAACTAATAGTTATTTATTTAAAACTATTAAATAATATAATTAAATATATAAACTTCAATTATTGAAAGTTTTTACCACTGAACCACTGAAGCAATAGACCGAGTGTGTATCGCTAATGTACTCCGAGCCGAACATTAAGAGCATATACTGATGTCACGATGGAAAGTTTACTTATATTGTAGAAATATTGATGAAATGAGAGATAATAATCAATGTGCAAAATATTGTTCAATCGTTGGCAATTTTTTAAAATCTAAATACAAAAATCGAAAACATACTAATGAATATATCATGACTGGAGATCAAACTGCTAAACTCTTGAAAATGGTTTCAGTTTACCATGGAAATTAGAAAAGTGTAAAATTACATGGATGAAACACATACTTCAATTTAACAATAACAAATTCTAAACATTGAGTGTTGTCAATACTTTTTTCAAGATATCACTATAAATATAATACCAAAATTTCAATTGGCAGATCCTATTTTTATACAGGTTACTAAATTTATTAACACATTTGGTCTCAGAATGGTTACAGGCTCCTCGGGGAGGTATGCAGATCTGAGGTCAATTATTGCTTAGTCTGATCAAGTGACAAACAATAATCTAGTCAAGGCGTAAATAGAGGCTTGGAAAATACGTCGAGTTAAGAAAGAGTAAAAGTGCTCAAGTGCACTGGCTCAAATAGGTTGAACATAATAATTTGGTCTAAAATGGAATAAAATATATTTCAAGGGAGCTTTGAAATAAAAGTCATAATATTCTAATAATATTAATATTTGCAGATCTGAGGCAGTGGCGTAACTACATTTTTTAGGCCCATAAGCAAATTCTAAACAACTAACATCTTTTTAGAACCTTTACACGAAAAAGCGTAAAAAGGGTATATTAGGCTTATCAAAATTTTCGTAACGCATTAAAGGAAACGTCGAAAATACCATATAAGAGTATATGTAGTTTTTTCAGTTCAAACTACTCTCTCAGCTTTTGAACTCTTTGAATGAAACTTTACACACATACTTTAATTTCTTTAATGTTTCTTCTCGTTCGTTTTGCACTTTTCTTTTCTTTGCTCCACTTAAATGTCACAAAGAAAGAAATTTTAAAGATTTTCTTGAAATTACAAATGCAACTCTGTTCAAAAACCTTGTTATGAAGACACCTCGCAGTTAATAGAGAGTAAATGTGCTCAAGTGCGAATAGTAGTGTTTGAGGCATTGCCAAACACTACACATCCATATAGAAATGACAGACGAATTATTTGGTTATATAACAGCTTCTTGTTCTTAGCATTGAGATTTTCATTTTTGAATAGTGGTCTTTCATTTGGTCTGTCAAGTACCGTAAAAAGTTTACAGTCTTGCATAAGACAGCTGCCAGAATACGAAAGATCTTTCAAACGATCTTTCGCTAGATTTTTGATTTAAATTTCATTGATTTATTTATAAATAATAACGCATAAACCACAGCTATAATTGTATACACCTACTTAATTATTATAAATGGTTGTTTTTTAAATTTATGAGTTATTGTTTGTGAAAAACTTTTCTGAATAAATACTTAAATATATTTATAAGCTCTAAACATTCACATCACAATAATTTAATTACCTTGCCTGAAGGGTTATGGACTACTCATTAAAATTCGTTGTTTCACTTTAGTGTTATACCTACTACGCTTACGAAAATAGTTCAAGGGTTATTTGTTTATGTGGTTCTTTTTATTTTAATTAAATTGATATATTAAATTTTAAACAAAGTATTAACTGAAGTCAACACCGATTTGATTGCACATTTCCTTAAATGCTAAAACGCCAATTTTTATTGAAACACGAAATACTACACACGCAAATGAAAGATACAATTTTATTGCTTAGTTCTGAACAAATTGTAAACAATAAAGTGTGTATCGGTGAAGCGAAACGGTTTTTAGTATTTCACTGACTTACACGAGAGTAATTACAATGCCAGTTATATGTTTACAGTTAATGAAATTAATGGAAATGCATTTTTTCAAAGCAATCTTAACTATAAAACCTTCCTTTCAAATAACACATTGGATGTGCACTGATTGGGAGTTTATCTTCACAGTTCACAGAGTTAAAGTTATTTGATTCTTCATATTCACCCCCTCAAACTCATTTCAATATCTATTTAAAATATTTCCGTCTGTATTGCATAAATTATCTGAAAGTTATTTTTTTATTTAACTCGAATTTAAATGGTGAATTTACCCAGCGCTTTTCTACTTAATCGCTTTTTAGACATAAACAAACAATGAAACAAATTGACGAAATTTTTCTCAAATGAATCATTCAGTGGTTTTAAATATAACAAATCTGTACATTTGAAAAAAAAAAAACTTTTATTATCTGTTTTTTCCATTGTATATTAGGTATTAAATTTCAGATAATGACCAATGAATCGTTATGAATCTATTTTCCTCTTAATTGATACTGCTTGTTTTAGCACGTTTTCAAAGAAAAGTTTTTAATTAACAATACGTCACTTATCGGTTAAGTGTGAGATAGTTCAGTATATAAGATAGTCGTTTTCTATAAAGTATAAGTGTTGTGAAATTAAGTTCATTAAAAATATTGGATGATGAGTGTTCGCTATTTTTTGATATATTTTTGAAAAATAATTGTCTTCATTGCTAATCAATTTTGATGATATATATAGGTATTGGTAATTATTAGTTATGACCTCTTGCCATTTTTCGGGTAGCTTCATAAATCGGCATAAAACTATTATGGTTTTTGGCTAAGAGATATTCAGCTGTTTTTCTGTGGACCAAATTTTCGTCGTTAATAAAGTCTTGCAAAGATTGAAACAAATGATAGTCAGACAGTGCAAGCTCCGAGCTATACACTGGATGCATTTAAACTTTCCAACCAAGTTTAGACAATTTGACCCGAGTCATTAATAGATGAATGTGACTTGTCATTGTGATTACGGAAAACAACTCTTGTTCTGTTGACTGTTCGCTTTTTTCATTGTTTCGTTCAAGAGATTGAGAGCAGTCGAGGATCGACTTAATCGACGACAGTTTGAACAACTTCGGAATAAACAGTTGCCTTCCAAACGCTCTACTGTTTGCTATTAAACCAGGTTTTGAAGTCATTTGTGGATGTATTCACTCAACAAATTTATTTGCATATAAAAGTATTAAAACGAAACCATAAACTACAGTTATAGTTACTTAGTTCAGATATTACAATTTTATATTTACCATGATATACATAAATATTTAATTCAACGGTCACAGAAAAAATCAAGAGTTATTTCATGTATTTAGCTGCTGTTAAGGCTTAATGATGTTCTCAACATACATATTAATATAAGGTGCCGATAAATACCGATACCAATTGAAGTCACATGTATGGATAAACTTACTGTTTGGTGACAAGGAGACCAAACTTATACCAATATCATCAATATCACATACCAATTATACTTATATCAATATTGAATGAAAGGAAATAGATAATATTACTTCACCAGCGTAGATTTGGGTTTCTTATACAACCAACCTCTATTAGTCAGGACAACCGAAGCTGTGGGCTCCAACTTCCTTACAGATGTATACCTTCAGTGTGTGTCGCGACTGTAAAATGGAAGTACTCAGTACCGGTGATAATTCTAGGAATATCGGATTGATGCTCAACTTGAGCATCAGACCAACCTGATAGACTAAATATACTTAACCACTTTATTCACACCTACAATATTTGCTCACATCTATTCCAAAAGAACAGCACAATTAAATTAGTAGCGCACAAGCATACTTATCAATTATGGATAATCATAGAAAATTTTAGAGAGAAATACAAAACTTTTATGGTTTATAGAAGTCATACTTCTATAAAAATCCTTGTTGTTCAGTAAAATTAAGAGAAACCAATTGAACATTTGAATATCGGCATATTTTTTAAACTGAATGTTCTAGCATGCCTCAGTGTGGCCATCCACAAGTTGTCATTTTGCCATATACTTTGGAGATGAAACACCGTAATGCATGCCTGTCTTCAAATATAAGTATTTAGATAAATGCCTTGAAAACTACCAATAACAATTGGTTTCGATAACGCTATGATGTTGTAAAAGACTAGTAGCTCAAAATGTTGTCATAGTAAATTGTTAACCGCTAACCTAATGTAGCTCTTTAAATTTTAATTAATCTTTTAAATACGAGAATAAATTAAATAATTAATTAATTTGTTTTGAAATTAAAATACATTATTTTGATATTGGTATAACTATTTTATTTTGATTTATTTTTATTTTATTTGATGCAGTAACTTCAGATGGCAAAAAAATTATACCCCCTCACAGCAAAATGGATTGTGCTAAATCATGGCTTAAACGGTGTACAGAGCGAACTTTTAACAAAAAAACATTACACAAACGATTACCGATAACCCGTTGGCTACCAAAATACAGTAGTGATGATGCGGTGGGTGATTTAGTGGCGGGAGTAACAGTTGGGTTAACAGTTATACCACAAGCATTGGCCTATGCCGGTATTGCAGGCGTACCAGCAGCAGTAAGTATCCAAAGACATTTATTTTTTTATATATGCGAATATTCGTGATGTAAAAACTCTATGTTTCTTTCTTTTTTTTCCTACAGTATGGTTTATATGGCTCATTTCTTGGCTGTTTTGTTTATATATTTCTTGGTAGTTGTAAAGACGTGCCCTTTGGTCCCTCAGCTATTGTTGCTCTACTGACGTTTCAAGCAGCTCAAGGTTCATGGCAAAAATCAGTATTGCTGTGTCTATTGTGCGGAATTGTGGAACTTCTAATGGGTATTTTTGGTTTAGGGTTTTTAATTGACTTTGTTTCGGGTCCTGTTTCATCAGGATTCACTTCGGCTGTGTCACTTATTATCGTTACTTCACAAATAAAAGATATTTTGGGTATCGCAGTAAAAGGTACTACATTCCTTGAATTATGGTCGCAAATAATCGAGAACGTACAAAATACTCAAGCCTCTGATACGATACTCGGCTTAACTTGCATTGTTATTCTATTAATGATGAGGGTAAGATTAATTTTTTATCCGAAATACTATATGTTACTGAATACTTCTTTTTTGTTCTTATAGTTGCTTTCATCATTTAAAATTGGATCTATAGAGCCAGAATTACGGTCGAAATCGCAAAATATTATGAATAAAATATTTTGGATTGTTGGTACATCTCGCAATGCCATACTTGTTATCGTTTGTGGTGCTATGGGTTATATTATACATAATATACATGAAGGCACACCTTTTCGCGTCATAGGTTATATACCGCCAGGCTTGCCAACATTTGAGTTACCACCTACTTCCTTGAGTGCGAACGAAACACTGAGTGGCTATGAAGAATCATTTATAGATATTGTCCGCAGTATGGGTTCGGGTTTAATCGTAGTACCACTAATATCGCTTATGGAAAATATTGCAATATGTAAAGCTTTTGGTGAGTAACAAAATAAATGTTGTTTGATTTACAGTTTATAAATATTACGATAAATAACATTAATTAGTTTTTAAATCTAAAAATTACTTTTGGCTAAAATTAGTTGTGAGTTTTACTTAGATTTTGTATATTGAATAATAAATTTATATTATATAATAATTACATTATATTATATTACAACCGATATAAATGCTGAAGAAGACATCTCTCTGCTATAGGCTAACTTTGTTTGTATTTATGTTTAATACTTCAAATCGGATAGTCGATGCGTTGAGACATAGATCGTTTGCGTATTCCAGGTCTTTTGATTGTTCAAACAACGACCACTCAATGCCTTGTCTGCCATCTGTAGTATTTCTCATAATTTTGTTCAATGTCAGTATAAAAACAAGCGGCGAAAGCACACAGCCTTGATGTACCATACTCAATATTTCAAAAGGGCCGGCATTTATAGTTGTAGTACATGGCTTTACTAATACTTCAAATTTTTTCCTGGTAAACTTTGTCTTCTTAGCGTATCCCATAGATACCCTCTGTCAAGGCTATCAAAGGCTTTTTTAAAGTTAATACGCAGCAGGTTTCCTGAAGTTCGATATTTGATTATAGTAGCATTCTTCTACTATAATGCGGACGGTATTAAAATGATCAATGCAAGATCTATTTTGCCTGGTTCTCCCGTAGGGTTTTGTCTAAATCCTCAGATATTCTGGACAATATTAGCATTGCAAGAACTTTGCTTGGTATTGGAAGCAAGGTGATGCCCCAATAATTGTTGCAATCTGATGAATTTCCTTTTTTCTGTTGACTATAAAAATACCCTCTCTCCATTGTTCGGGGTATTCATCCTCTTCGTAAATATTGTAGAAAATTAGAATGACATTTATAGTAAGTATTGGGTCCGCCTTGAAATATTTTTGAAAATTTAATAATTGAAACAATTTTATTCATATACGGTATAAACATTAATTCGACGAAGGTAAATCTGACATGTGATTATCATAACCATCAAAAGCACTACCATTTAACTCGTTCTAAGAATTATTTAAGACTTCTTTAAAATGTTTAACCCATACAGTTATATGTTGCTCACTGTCAGTCACAAGATTGCCATTTCCATTTTTTGTAGACTTTTCATAATTTTTATGTTTTCCTGCAAGTTCTCTGCTAATCGAGTAAATTTCTTTTATATTGTTCGTTCTTGCTGCGGCTTCGATCTGCTAAACAGTCAATCCATTTTCTTTTATCTTTCCCTCCTGCTTGTTTCGCTTGTTTACATTTAGATTTATAATTCATGATCAATTGCTCCACGGTATCGGAGTTATTGTTACTGTTCAAACCAAGAAGGGAGTCCTTTTCTACGATGTTACTCGATCATCTAGTAAAGATGTACATTACAGCACATTAGAGTACATTATATTAATTATATTATCTAAAATCTTTTTAAAATTTATGATCATTTATAGTATATATCCAGTAATAAATAAAAACAAAATGAAAATTATAAAATGATTGAAGCTATTTTAAATTTTTTCATTAGCTAATGGCAAACCAGTCGATGCTTCGCAGGAACTCATTGCTATTGGTGTAGCAAATATTGCGAACTCATTTGTGCAAGGCTTTCCCGGTACTGGCGCATTAAGTCGTGGTGCAGTCAATCATGCCAGTGGTGTAAGGACTTCTCTAAGTAATGTGTATTCCGGCGCTTTAGTCATTCTAGCCTTGCTATTCTTTACACCTTACTTCTACTACATACCAAAAGCGACTTTGGCCGCAATTATAATTGCCGCCGTAGTTTTTATGGTAGAAGTTAAAGTAATCAAACCAATGTGGCGTGCGAAAAGTAAGTATTATAATTTTTTTATAATCTCTATAGATTCGTTATTTCGTAGACCATCCAACTAATTTTTATATTAAATTGTTATAGAAAGCGACCTTGTGCCTGGTATAGGTACATTCCTTGCCTGTCTTATATTGCCACTAGAAATAGGCATATTGATTGGAATTGGATTGAATGTCATATTCATTCTTTATCACGCAGCAAGACCAAAGATCTCAACTGAAATACTAAGCACTCAGGCAGGCAATGAATATCTTATGATAACACCAGATCGATGCCTTATATTTCCATCTGTGGATTATGTACGCAATTTAGTGAACAAACAATCCAAGCGAGTGGAAAACGTGCCGGTGGTCATCGATGCATCACACATTTATGGTGCTGATTTTACAGCTGCCACAGTAATCGAATCTCTTTTGAAAGATTTCGCTAGTCGAGAACAGTTACTATTTTTCTACAACTTGAAACCCAGTATTTGTACTCTTTTCGAAAGTTTATCGCCGACGGAATTCGAAGTGTACTATCAAGAAGATCAATTGGATGAACTACTAAAGTCACGTAATTATGTACAGAAAAAGGTCGTTACTGTTTAGAATCTAAACTGAATCTTGTATGTACTTAAGTTATTTAAGATCTAAATTTGTAGTTGTATATAATTGCTTGAATTCGAAGATGGTTATGTCTTTAAAGAACCACAAAAAGTGATATTTCATTCAATAATTATTCCATCGGTTGGTTAACTATTTTTATTTTTTGTGATTTTTTTGTTAAATTATTTTTTTAATGTTTATTATTAAGGATTATTATTTTATTTTACTTTTAACTTAAAGTATTAATTTAGTCTAATGGCCAAATATGTTGCTTCGTTGAAGATTTTATAATACATTAAGATAAAAAATATAGTTCCATATAAAAAAATTTCTTACCAAATAAGAAAAAAATATTTAATTTAAACTCTAAAGCAATAGTATAATTAGTGTTATTTATAATTAATATTTAAATGTTTGTTTAATATAAAGAAGTCTGTGAAGATATCTTAAATTTAAATTAAGATTCGTAATACAAAATTTCAGATGATGAAATAAATCAAACAAATTAATACAATGTGAAAAATATTGAATATTGCTATAAAATATAATTTGTTTATGTAAATTATTTTGTATCAGAGCTCATATGTCAACCCAACTTTAGCGGTAATAGAAAATTATCTTACAAACTCTTCTAGCGTAGTCTTCTTACTTAATGTGCTACTCATATGGTCTTATTACAGTTGGATTTAGTTATGAATCACTTTATAAAATTTCAGATCTTTAGTTTTAAATTTTTTCATTAGCACTAATTTTATTTAGATAAGTTAATAATGTAAAAATTGTATTATTATCAAATAAGTTTAGTTTTAAAAATAAAATAAAAAATTTTTTAAGAACAAAACTAATTTCGTTCTTCACTGATTTCACATCCCAGTAGATAGAATAAATCTTTCTTTAATAACATGTCACATGAAACTGCACTTCAAATGGTGTTATATGCCAACATCTTACCCAAAAACCAATTAATTCTCCATATAAAAAATTACTACAATGGTCTAATTATATAAAACATTTTTTTATATGGAGTTTTCTATTAATTTTTCGTGCGAAATGGATGTTAGTATTAGGCTTAAGCATGGACAAACTCTTTATCCTTTGGTTACTTTTAGATTCCAAATTATCATTTACTCTTTGCTTATTAGATTGATCTTGCTTTTCGAAAATAAAATGAAGAAAACTTAATTGAATTCTCAATATCTTATCCTACCAGAAAAGAATAAGCACCCTTACTTCGGTTAGAAGTTAGTATTGATGTAGAACCAATTTTAATATCAATTCTTCTCGCTGTTACTTTTATATTGATACTTTAGTCAATCTCTTTAATATACTTTACTTGACTATCACAAAATATTTATACTAGTCCTAGCTGCTGGCCTCTCCTCTTGATCGTAAGAACCCGAATGAAAGAATTAATATGATTCTTTTTTTTTTACAGTAGGTGGAAGCATCGAAAGCCACCGTGTGGGACTAACCCACTAAACGACCTCTAAGGAATGAAAGGAGAAGATTTCCAAGGCAATGGGGAAACTTCATTCCAGTAGACGAAGGAGAGAGAAGAGAGTAAAGAGACTTAATACCTAGCAAGCTAGGTTCATCTAAATCAGAGCTCTTGAGCCTAAAAAGAGGAAAATTGGAAGTAGTGAAGGGGGTGGGGTTATGGCAAAAGCGCGAGTGTACTAAAGGTAGACTCTGTGACCAGGGACACGAGAGCCACGGTTATATAATGGGATGACGGAGGGATCTGAGTCCCATTCATCAAAATAATCAGAGATGAATTGAGGAGGTTTATGGTGTAAGGCCTGAATGAGGTCAGGAGGAAAAGTAGTGGGAGCAATGATATCAGGAGGGAGGTTGTGGAGCCTGGTGAGATACCTACGGGCGAGTGAGAGAAGGTACTCGTCAATCCGAGTAATTTTGGCAGAATTAAAAAGGACGGAGATTGAAAAGTGTTTACCGTCAGGCTTGCGTTTGTAATTGGTGCAATTGCGAATGAGCTTGCGCTCGAAAAGACGGATTCTTTTCATCTGGGCAGAGGAGATTGCAGACCAAATAGGGAAATCGTACGTTAGGAGAGGGCGAATAAGCTGTTTGTAACAGAGAAGCTTAACTTTACAGTTAAGCTGATTGTGCCTGCGAAGGGCATTGTTAAGTTGAATGTGCCTGAATCGCGCATTGCGAATGGCATAGTCAACATGAGGTATAAAATTGTGTGAATGAATATGCACAAGTGCTAGTGCCCTTTTTATGCATTATTTGCCTGCCAGTGTTCCGTGCCGTCTACATGTGCTAATATGTTCTTTCGGCGGGTGCTGTCACAATACTTTCAAATTTTTACGAGTACATTAACAGAATGTCAGAAATTATGGTTGTGAAAGAACAACTAAATTCTGGTTTACAGAGTTTTCAGGCTTATCTTTTATTGTTATTCATATTAAATATGCATATTATTAACCAAATTGATATATGAAATTTGTAAAGGTAATATTAATTATTTATCTAAATATCTCTAAATAATTATTTTAATATTTTCATTTTTTTTTTTTTTGTGGAAAAAAGATTTGGGACTTGGGTTGGTTTATGAATTTATGCAAAATGAAGACCCTAAGCGCACTGTTCTATTTGCATAAAAAGTAGTTATTGCAAGTGATTCTTAATATAAGTCGGAGAGCTAGCATTTTTTTTTTGCGTGGTTCTTTTTACTTTTTCCTGTGCTTCATTGTCAGTAGCCAAAAAGTGACCGAGATTCGTTCATAAAACCAGTGCTACGGGAATTTCCCTGAAAAAAAGTTCATTTCCCGTTTGGTAGCAATCAGGCGATCAAATAATTTCGCATGATTATCTCGTCATTTCAAACGTTTATGTTTGCAGATCTGAGGTCAGTTATTGCTTAGTCTGATCAAGTGATAAACAATAATGCAGTCATGGCATAAAAGGGAGTTATGAAGAAACCTCGCAGTTAATAGAGAGTAAAAGTGCTCACGTGCACTGACTCAACTAGCCTCAACATAATCAATTCAAAAATATTTTAATAAAAACATTCCATTAAATTTTATTTTAAGCAGCACTACTATATATGCTTTGGTAAAAATAATATGAAAATAATTCATTAAATTATATTTTAAATTTAAATTTAAGCAGTGCTAAATTATATTTTAATTTTAAATTAGAAACAATATATTTATAACAGTACGGTACTATTTGAGGCGGCATCTAGCGTACAGTAGAAAATAGATAAGTTGTCAAACTTTTAACTCATAAGGTACCACGTGGTGACATCTATGTCAAAATCTGTACAATAACAATATTTAAAGCAATTGGCGTCTGCAAATTAATTTAATACAAAATAAATATTAATTAATATATCAAATAATTTACAAAAATATGAAACGTTTAAGTGATGAACGTGCAAAAATCTTATTTGAGAAACTTTCTAAATAGTAAGTAAAGTAAAATATCTCCAAAAAAAGGATTAAGAGATTATTATATTTCAGCATTGGAACAAATGTAAAACAGTTAATTGATCGTCCGGATGGCACATATTGCTTTCGAGAGCATCGTGATAGGGTATACTATGTGTCAGAACGTATACTAAAGTTATCTGAATGTTTTGGACCAGAAAAATTAATTTGTGTCGGCACATGTTTTGGCAAGTTTTCGAAAACCAATAAACTGAAGTTTCACATAACCGCTTTATATTATTTGGCACCGTATGCGCAGTATAAGGTGTGGGTGAAGCCGTCATTTGAGCAACAGTACCTGTATGGAAATCATATACCCAAATCTGGCTTGGGACGTATAACAGAAAATGCCGGTCAATATCAGGGTGTCGTTGTATACTCAATGAACGATTTGCCATTGGGTTTCGGTGTGCTAGCGCGTTCGACCACTGAATGCAAAGCAGCGGATCCATTGGCCACAGTTTGTTTCCATCAGTCTGATATTGGCGAATATATACGTTCGGAGGATACGTTGTTTTAAATAATTTTCAATTGCATAGAATTAAGTAGTGTAAAATGATTTATTAATAGTCTTAATAAACTAATACAAAGTAAAAAAGCATAATGTATCCATACGTGACAAAATTAGCTTTATATAATTGTTATCAGAATTGTAAGTACTTTTCGCTAATAATTGTACTCAGTGTCAATAATGTTAAACACGTTAATAATATTGAAAATTTCCTAAAAAATCTTCAGCTTTACTTGAAAACCTTATGTATGCCTGAATCAATAAAAAAAGAAGAATTTTCGATATTAGGAGAAGTGCACACTTGGCTGATATTATATCTATTCGATATGATAACCGATATTTTGTCAGTTTAAATAATGAGTTTCTTTGAAGAAGTTATGGCATGTTGACACTTGTTGTAAAAGAAATTGAATTAAATTAAATTTAAAATATCGTATAAAATATCGGCAGGAGTATCGAGTGAATTGTCTCAATATGAACAGAAGTGCTATATCACAATCTTTTTGGTTGCAGTCATGTATTTAATTGCAATTTTTAAATGTTACTTATGTAAAGCATAATTAAATTATAAATCAAATTTTATTTATTTAAAATTAAATTTTGGGCTATAATAGATTCTAGATAAAACAAATTTTTCTGACATAAAGAAGAGCAAATCAACATGTAACGCTCGCATTCATACAAAAGGAATGGCTCCGCATTAATATGCATCGAATTTGTTAAGTTCATGCAAATTATTTGCATATCATTTATTTTACAGAAATCAATAAGGATCACATACATATTGCTTTATTTAACGTATAGGTTATTAATAGAACTAGGATGCATTATATTTTTATAGATTTGCTTTGATTTTTTTTTTGCAAAATATGCAATTATTTGCACTTTGCGTTTTCTCCTTTTTTCTATTTTAGTTGACGAAACGCGTGTTAGCCTAAAGTATTTTTATACGATAGTGTCTTATCATTTAGGTGATTCACTGCAACAAGGGTTACACTCGTTTTATTTGAAACTATTCACTTATTTGAAGTATTTGTTATATTATGCTCATATGTATATAGAATAGCATCTTAGTTCAAATTTACTGTTTGCTAACAATTGCAAGTTATATCCAATTAATTTTTAATATTCTTACTTGAAAATTCACAATAAGTTAATATTTTACATGAGTATTGTAGAATATAAAATAACTCTTTATTAACAAAAATATTCGATATATTTTGTTTTATTTATTAATTTTACTTTTCTTTAACACTTTTTAAAATTAGAGAGAAATCGTTGCTCATAAGCATGTTTGTTAACCCATAACCCATAGTTTGTCAATCAAAATTTGTTTATTGTTTTGACAGATGCAACAATGTGGCAACGTCAAAACTGCATCTTCGCTGACAGCGGCTACAACAAAAGGAAAGTAAACCACTTGCTGTTTGTGGAGCGAATACACTTTTTGTCTTTTACTATAAATAATTCGCGGAAAAATTGTGCGTGTTAAGTGCAAAAATCACAATGCAGCTGCAAATAAAAGCAGTTGTTCTAGTTATGCTGCTGCAATGTTCTAAATGCGGTAAGTTGCATTTGGTGTAGAAAAGAAAGAATTCTAATGTATAAAAAGTTCCTCAAATGAGCGATAAGATTATTGGGTGTATCACAGTCTAATTCACACTGAATAAATTGCAGTAAATAGCACACAAATTTGTTTTGTTTACGTGAAATACATTGCTTAGCTGAGTCACCGTAATCACACAGTCACTCTGACGTCAGTATAAGTTGTGTTGGTGTAAACAAAAATAATTTTTTTGCAAAAATTTTAATGTTAACGCTTCATGTTAATTTGTTGTATTTTTATAGTTGTCAGTGAGCGCACCCGGGACAAAATGTATGAAGCAATCAATGGCGCCAGTTGTTTTAGAAGACTCAATGGCACCCATCAGACAGGTTGTTCATGTAAGTATATTTATTGATATGAAATCTACTTATATTTATATTTATATTTTATTATAAACAAAAAAATATTTATATCTGATTGTAGCTACACATTCTGGTTCCGTCGGAGTATTACATCTTGTTCAACGTGAAGAAGATTTCGATTTTTTATTAACAAATCCACCTTCACCGCCATATGCGCCCATAATTCCACCAGAACTTTTTACACAACGAAATATGTTGCGCCTGCAGAAGGAAGGAGGCAAGAATATTTCTGTTGTACTGCTAATAAATCACACACAAAAGATGTTGCAGTTTTCGCACGAGCTCAATTGTCCTAATCAGTATAGTGGCATAATGTTTCCAAATAGTTCAGTAACACCCACGTGCGATGCTGCACCTGAGCTGTCGTGGAATCCATGGGGCACAGGCTTATTGCATGAAGATTTCCCATTTCCTATTTTTTACTTAGCCGACATAGACGAAATTACTAAAATCGTAAATTGTTTCGAAAAATTCAATAACTTTAATTATGAAGGACACTCCAAACGCAGTTTATGTGCTGTAGAAGTGAAAACTTTTATGACAGCCGCTGTCAGTTCGGAGGTGTGTATGCGTCGGTCCAATTTTATAAACACTATGGGCAGCATAAAATATTGTGATCCATTGGAAGGTAGAAATGTTTATGCCACCCTTTTCCCCAGAGTTATGTCAGCTGAAAATGAAGTAGTTGCCGAGCGAAAAGTTAATACAAGTGAAAAGTTCATATTAGTCAGCTGTCGGTTGGACACAACATCAATGTTCGATGGTGTTGGTTAGTATAAATAGAAATAAAGCTAATGATCGTATTACTAATGTATAACTTTATTTTAGGTTTGGGTGCATTAGATTCATTAACTGGTTATGCTACTCTAATAAATGTGGCGCATATGCTGGCGCAGTTATTGCCAAATAATTCAGAAGTTTTAAATAAAACACTGAATGTACTTTTCGTTGTATTTAATGGAGAATCGTATGATTATATTGGCTCACAGCGTTTTGTTTACGATTTAGAAAATATGGCATTTCCTACACGCTCCACTCAAACGACGCCTATTGGTCTGGAAAATATTGAATATGTTTTAGACATTGGCACATTAGATGACATAACAAAAATAAGATTACATAGTCTAGATGAATTTTCACAAGCGTCACAGTTATTGGCAAAGTTTCAACATTATGGCCTATCGCCTATTTTAAAATTTAACATTAGTTTTATGAATAACGTGGGAATGCGAATGCCACCTACCTCAGCGCAATCGTTTCTACGTAAAAACATAAAATTTCCCGCTTTCGTACTTAATGCAAGACCACAAAACAGATACTATCATTCCATTTATGATGACATGGATAATATGAATTTTACATACGGTAATACAACATTGAATTTCACCGGTTTAAAGGATGTGGCTGAACATTTTGTTTTTGCTCCTGATTCCATACAAATGAAAATACGCAATATATCAACTGTTATCGCGTTATCCTTGTACGAAACTCTAACAGGTGTCTCGTATAAAAAAACTGAAGTTGCTAATCCTTTATTAACGGATGAATTCCTTTATTGTTTTTTGCAATCTGCTGATTGCCCACTTTTCAAAGCTGCTTCACATCCTAACAGTTTACCTGGTCTACCGATACCACCATCAAGGTTAGCATCAGTTAGGTGTGCAAAATACGTTTTATAATATTAATTAAATTGTATTTTACAGATACGTGAGCGTTGGAGGTGGTTCACAAGAATCTTCTGGCTGGACTAATCGCGTTCTAGGTTATTTGTTATCACACCAAACTAATATTGCTAAAGCAAATTGCTCTAATCTGCCATTACATTGGTTTGCCGGTTATCGGAGCAAAGGCGAATGTAGAGTTACTACACAAAATTACAGTTATGCACTTAGTCCTGCATTTCTTATTGATAGTTAGTATTAAATATGTATTAATAATAATATAATGTGTGCATATGTAATCATTGTATATGTTACTATTTGCTTATCATCATTAGATTATGACTGGAAATCAGGTCAATATTCTACATGGACTGAATCCACTTGGACGCAGTTTAGTGCGCGCATATTTCTCAGACCGTCCAACATACATGAAATCATTACACTAAGCATTGGCGTGGTTGTGTTAATAATATCCTTCTGCTTAGTTTACATTATAAGTAGTCGCGCAGATATTTTATTCGAAGACGCGCCAAGTAGCACAGCCGCGTAAGTACACGTTTTGTTGTGATGTTCGCATGGTGTACGTTTATTGGATTGCATTGTGTTAATAGTAATTTTGGGTTTTTAGCTTAATTTAAACTGAATGTGCATGTAAATTAAAGAAAATATTTTTATTTACTTCAACTAAGATGCATTTACTTATATACTCATACTAATCTAACACTAGTAAGTTAAACAAATATTTATATTTATACTAAGAATAAATTTGAAGTTAAAGTCTTAACTGTTCTTGTTTACCACTTTTAGGTTAGCGGAACCAACTGCTTGTTAGAATATTTAAAAACACCTTATGAAAAATGTCATTTTCTTTCGTACATACATAATTGATTACAGGCTTCTGGATGCATAGGCTATTTTTTACATTGTTAAGACTGCCTACAAAAACTGTTAAAACAATAAATATAACCAATGCAAATAAGAAATTTATATAAATATATATAATGCAATAATATACTACATATATGCATATATTGTATGCAGTTAACAAGTAAGAAATATATTAAATTTTATATTTATATATACTTTCTTTATATATATATTTATCTATATGTATATTATATTTTAATAATTGTAACTTTTATAGTATTCATACATGACATGCAACATATTTTGTTTTTGATATTATTGAATTGTTAAATCTATTACTAAACTTTAAATAATCTGTATAAAATATAAAAACAAAACTATATTATGGTTTATTATATTTATTAAGAAATGTAATTTATGTAACTATATTTTAAGTAAGTTATTTAACAGAGATTTATAGATAATAGCATTATGCAAATCTTTGATTTTGATATAAAAGTAATATCCGATTAAAACTAATAATTACTTAAAGAATTTATATAAACTTTGTATGTATATATAAATGAAGACATAATTTTAAGATCTAAATTGTTTAACTGATTTAATTAGCGCAGGTTAATTAGCTTTAGAAGACTTGTTAATAAGAAACCAAAGTATGTAAGGACATATAACGTGTTTCTCTAAAAACAGTAAAACTAGATTTCTTTAACAATAATTAAAATGATAAAAAGCCAAATTCATAAATTACTACTTATGAATTTAATTATTACATATTTTTTTAACCCAATAGAATAACATAAAATCGTGAAAATAAAGATACAAAAAATTTATATAAAATTTTTTTTTAATATTGCTTTACATATTGAAGAAATTAATAAAAAATGTTGGATTAATTACAAATATAATATAATATAATCGAATGTATATTAATACATATTTAGCAATAAAGATTTGTAAAGATATATTCGCTAACATATACAGAATAACATATATTTTGTGTTATATATTAGCAATATTTAGAAGTCAATAATATAAGGGATTCTTACATATTGTTTAGCATATGTTAACTTGGAGTGAACAGTGGTTTGATTGCGTTAGTATTTACTAAGTTCTATGTATTTCGACACTAACTAACTTGTATTCTCACTCCCACTTCCATTTAGCATATATGTAAAGTCAAACAAATTATTATAATGGTGCATAAGCTCCGTCTATACCAAATTTGATGTTAGTGTCATTGAAGAAAGATTAATCACTGATTTCAATCATAGTATTAAAGAACTTTATAAACAATAACATGGTTAGACAAATATGCTATTAGTTGTGATAATGTATTGAATGAGAAGATTAAAAAAATAATATCGTATATAATAAAACTTATTATCTGAGGTTGAACAAATTTATGATTAGAGATTGACTTTGAAAGTTTTATTAGACAGGAATTGGAGCATGATACATTTATAGATTCCAAATTGGCAGAATTTGTGAACAAGGTTATCTTATTAATTCGGTTATCAAAAGTGAAGGACTTCAGTTTACTATCAATGAAAGTTCCAAAGCTATTATTGTTGTATTAGACGCTTAACTAAGACCTTTTTTTCAACAAACTTTATCAGTTTGCACTCAAAGGTGTTTTTTTTAATTTATTTGTAGTAGGTTTAGTAGTAGAATAGGTAGTTCCACACTTATATTGGAAAAGTTCACATGATTCTCATATCCTTTGAAAATGTGAAACCGTGATTAAAACTGAAGTGACACTAAATCGCAGATATTGAGTGGCTGTTAGGTGCAAATCTCGACGCAACATAATCCTTTTTTATTTAGTAATGGTTTAGTATCTACATATTCATAAGTCTGCATATTTCGCCATTCATTTTAAATTTAATAAAATCTACATTTCCCATTCTAAGAGAGTTAGAAAAACACGGAGAGGGAAATCTTTATGATAGCAGCAAAATAATTAATAAAATTCCATTAAATAGGTATTTTTGCTACAACTTATTTATAATCATGCGTTTATTTAAATTCTCTACACTTGCTAGATTTTTATTTTATAAGCAAACATAAACCAAACAACATATCTTATTATATGTGAATATTAGATTGAATTAGAAGCAGAATATTATATTAGGTACTCTTTTGAAAGCTTTTGTCTACGAAATTTAACAAAGTCACACATATAAGATAATAAAATAATTTATATTAAATTATTTGCTTTAATCACTACTTTTTCACAAATTCTTTATCTCTGTTTTGCATGAAGTGTAAATAAAAATACAGTTTTAATCTAACCTGAGATACAATACTTCATCAATCACAGCTTGTTAAGCACAAAATAAAAATAAAATAAATTGTATTTGTCTATTTTATATCTTTAGTTGTGATACATTGAAGAGTTTTTTAAAGAGCTTTAATTTATTAATAGTTTAATAAACCCTTAGCCTTTAAATTAAGAATCGAATCTGCAATCACTTTTGCAGATGATTTTAAATAACCACCACTAAGTAGCATAACTATCGGAATGTTATGCTCGCGACAAGTTGAAAAAACATATTCATCACGTTCAATAACACCATCTGGAGTTATATCCAATAATCCTAAGGGATCGCCTTTAAGCACATCAGTACCAGCATTATAAACAACGATATTTGGATGAAATTCTTTGAGTGATCTTGTTAAGGAACTGTAATTAAAGTACATATATGGATATATATACATATATAAATATATATGTTTACAACCTTTTCAGTTTTTTCATATATAAAATATCTTCAGTGCGTGGTTGTAGTTCGGCAGCGCAACGTATAGCTACTTTAGCTTGATGGTCTCGTGGATATATTGCAGCATTATACATATCCAATATAAAAACGTTTTCATTATTTACAAAATCACGTTCGTGACCATTTCCTTGATGTGCATCCAAGTCAACAATCATTGCAGTTGATACAGATTCCTCCTCTTCAAAAACTTTTGTTATTAACAAAGTGATATCAGCATAAGCACAGAAACCTCCACCTTTATAAGAGCAACAGTGGTGAAATCCTCCACCTAAATTTATAGCCCATCCATTGCGAATGGCTAGTTTCCCAGCAAGTATAGAACCGGCAGTTTGAAAACGCATAGGTCGCAAATAACCTCGTTGAACTAAATAATTTGGAACAAATATCAAGGGCGGTATTTCCGATATACGAGCAGCATTCAAGCTCCACTAAAAATTGATATTTTAAAAAATAAAAATAAACCCTTAGAAGGGATTAAGAAAACCTTTAAACTATTTAAATATTTCGTGGTATGCACTTTAAGCAGTTCTTCTTTGGTAATTTCTGTTGGTTCATAAAATTGGCCAGGCGTATAAAATTCATATTCCTTTAGCAACTAAAAATAAAAATTCACTAAATAATCTTGGCATATTTTTAATCAATTAGTATTCAATTTTACCTTCGCTATATGAAAACCTTTTGCTGCATCAAAAGGATGCAATTTTTCAAGACAACAGAACTTCACCCCATACCGCTTAGAATAAACAATTGGAAGTTTATCAGGGTTTTCTAACGTTATATCAGCATTTTTCACATCTTTACGTTTTATCCATACTACTTCATTTTGTTGCTCTTCAGAATGAACTTTTTCAGTTAGTTTTTTCATTATTTAATGAAACATTTTCCTGCAACGCAATACATTGTTTACAAACTTTCCGACAACAAACATTGATTATACTTTTAAGAGTGACCATACAGAAAAATTTTGTTTGGTGCAGATACCGGAGCTTATTATTGCTTGAAAAACTACACAGTAAAACACTTATTACAATTGACTATATGCATTTGTTTTCATTTTGTGCATTTTTTTATTATAAATATATATAAACAGTAATTTATATCAACCAACAAACAAAAAAGTGTATACGGTCACCTCATGTATGGAACATATGATTATTGTTTTTCAATTACATCTTTCAACTTCTTTCAATTCATTGAATGTGATAGGATTGAAAGAGTCCAAGGGTGATGCCATATTCTTGGTTATACTGAATGTGGTTTTTAGAGAAATGATGAGTTTATCGTCTGTTTAAATTTTTGTTTGTATTTAGATTCTTATCAGCTTACAGACCTAAACAATTAAACGCATTTATTTAAAAACGTTGGCAAATAATTCGTTCTTTATTTAAGAACTTCATCAGTGCTATATAATAACAAACATTAATTTATTTATAAAATATATATAAAAAAATATAAAATATATATATATAATATAATTATATATATAATATACTAACTAAAAGAGAGACATGGATAATTTTAGCACACTTTACTCTAATTTATTGGATAAACATAAGTTAATCAAAAATAAGAGATAAAAGAAAATAAAAGTCAGCTGTTCGGTTTCTACTTATTGAGTAATAAGAGATAAAAAAGAGAACGTTTGTTATTATTATTTTTGGCGGAATATTAACATTAAAAAATTTTTTAGTTTTGTTATGCTAGTTATTTATGTCCAAAAAAATTGTGTATTAAGTTTTAATATGTGAATTTTAACTGTTTTAATTTTTTATTTTAATTTGTTAATTCAATTTTTATTACTAATGACTATTGTGGAACAAAAAAATTACTGCATTTTATAAAAAATAAGGTATATATATATTGATGTTAGTATTTTATATTTAAATTAATGTTTGTTATTATATAGCACTGATGAAGTTCTTAAATAAAGAACGAAATATTTGCCAACATTTTTAAATAAATGCGTTTAACTGTTCGAGTTTTTAGAGAAATCAAATTTTTCTATTATAACTTTTATACCATACATTGTTTTATTATTTTTTTGTTTAATATTTTATTATTTATTTATATAAACATTTACGTCTTCTATAAAACTATAATTCTACAATGAAGAATGTTTATTAAACTTGTTATTCTGACTACGCTCTTCTATTAAAAATGGATAAAGACCTTTTAGAGCATTTCTAATTTTGCTTCCATACTTTATATTAAAAATGTGAACTAATATGGAGTCAATTTATATTTATAATATACTTATTAACTCAAATAAATGAGAATTATAAATGACCTATTGATTTTATTAACACGAATCTTATAAAAGTAAAAGTTAACTATTAACGATGGAATAAAATGAAATTAATATGTCAATAGTTTTGTTATTTAAAAAATAACCAAATAGTTTTGTAAATAATTCGAGCTTTATGAGATGTTACAAGTATTATATATAGTCAATCAACATATTTTTCAGAAACGACATGTAGACTAAAAGGGTTACAAAATATTTTTTTTTAGACCTTATATTTTGTTTACGAAGTTTTGAAATATTAAGCTTCTCATTGTCATCAACAAAAAAAAAAATGAAGAAACAAACAGAATGAAGAAAAAAAAATTCAGACAAGCGTTCCTTTAAAAAAACATAGCGAATCGATTCAATTAAAAAAAAAACTTTCGTTTGTAATAAAAAAACAATTAATTTTTAACTTAGAATTTTTATCTAATAAATTTGTAACAAACTCAAGAGTAAACTCAAGACTCTGAAAAAAATATACGCTGCATTTTACCTATATTGTAATAAATTAGTATTATTTTCAAAAACAACTTGAAAATTTCTAACCTAAAGAATATGTTACAAAAGAATTGTCAAAAGTTAGTTGCTTTAAAAATTTATTAAAATTATTTAAAAGCTAATAGAATATTTTTGAGAATTCAAAATCTCAACTCAATTTACAAATATATGAATGATTAATATATGTATATTTATAAACAAGTTTTAAATATGTAATAAAATTATAACAAATAATAAGTGTTTATGTATGGGACAGTGGCAATTCAGGACCAGACATAAGTATATTCTCATATATTCTCATACTCAGTAAACCGTACTGTGTAGTATATATACTGTTCTAAACAGTAACCAATTGGCTCTTAATAGGCCCCTTGTTATTCCGCGGAGTTAGCAATAGTTTAAGAAACAAGTTAATTTGCGATTGAGAAGAAAGAGCGATGTATATGAGAAATATATAAAAACTTGATTCAGTTGATGATAATTGCTGTACATTTCAATCAGCAATACATCTTATGAACTCTATACAGAGCACATATAATGCAAATATCCTGCTAGCCAACATGTTAAATAAATTATTAGGTTTCTAAGGTTTAAACTCGCAGCAGTTAATACATTTTTCAGTAGTTCAAAATTTGAACTACTTTTAGAAAGCTGAAAAAATATCTTTAAGTCGTTGTGCAAACATGTCTAATTCTTTAAATATTCTGGTAATAAGAAAATATATTCGATGTATACTCTTATTATATATTGTATGAGTTCATTTCTTTATATGAATATTTTTGCAAATTTTTTGAATTCAAGTAGTAAATAACTTATTGCATTTATTTTCAGATTTGTTTTTATTTTGATTGTTAATTTTTTATTTACTTATTAATCAAGAATTTACTTGATTAATAATTAAAAAATTTTTGAATTTGAAAATTTCCCCACCCTTTTCTATATTATTTGAGTTAGAATTCTTATCATAGAACAATTGTTTATATATATTATAATAATAGGCCTTTTCTTTTCAAACATATCACAAAAGAACAACTGTTTTTTTTAAAAATTACATATGAAACAACAACACTTATTTAGGTTGGCTTTTTAGTCCAAGCTATTTGAAATCGCTTAACTAATAAAAATTCGTGGAATGATTTCATTAATTCTTTGTATTGCGTGACGTCATTGTTCGTAACAAATATGTTACTTTTCTATTTATTATTTACTGTTAAAAGGAATGAAAATTCATATTTTATTCACAATTATTTAAAAAAATATATTCCTACCAATAATATATTTCTACCAACAAACAATTATTCATTTTCGAAATTTTGTTTTGCATGTATATATAGGTTAACAAAATTTCCGTTTTGTCCAGAGTTGTCATAAAAGTAATACTTATTTTATTTGTTCTTTTGCGATATGCTTACAAAAGAAAAGGCCTATTGTAAGCATTTGAGTACATAAATACTTTAAATAAAAAAAAAGGGATATAAAAAAATTTATTGCTTAATAAAATATTTATTATAATTAAATAAACAAAAATAATAAATAAATAAATACTTATAGTAATATAATACAGACAAAGATAAAAACTACATAATTAAACTTAAATAATTAATTAATAAGCAATTATATTAAATAATTATATTAATAAATTTTTTAATTTATATAAAATTATTTAATTTAATTACTTTATGTAAATAAATATAATATAAGCATATAAATATTATATAAATAATATAAATAATAAATAAAAATTTATATTAAATTTATTTAATTTAGTAAATGACTATGATTACATTAAATTATTTTATTTTTCAATATTTAATCAGTAGATTTATTCTTATTTGATAGAAATGAATTTAAATAAAATAAAGTTTTCTGTTGAAATAAAATAAAAACAAATATTAAAAATTATTTTTGATGCGCTGCAACAAGTATCTTAAATGTGCTCTCTTCGCTCTAAAAAGAGTTTGAATAACAACATCTGTTGAATCTTTTCTCGTTTCAATCAATCGCTTCAGTGTTATTCAATTTTTCATCATTTCAATGTTGAATCAAAACTGAATGCAAAACACACTTGAAAGGGAATCCTTCAGTTGAATTCAATTTATTCCTGAGCATACAATCTGTATTGAAAATAATTTTACATTTCATTCGAGTTCGAGCGGTCGACGGCAACGGAATTAAACGGAAGATAACGGAATATTCGGTACTTAAAATATTTTAATTTCAAAATATACATGCAATCTATATAGTACATGTGAATGATTTAATTTCAAGTATTCAATTTAAAAAAAAAGTTTTTTCTTCTATTTGATTTGTAGTTTTCGATAACATTTTAAATTGAAATTTATAATCAATCTACTGTATAACGTACATCAACAGGAATAAAGTGTCAATTTTATATATATTTCTTATCAGTGAGAAATAAAATATTTTGTTTATTGTTATTGTATTTTATTGGTTCGTTTGTTTTTGTTGTAATTGATATGTATTGTTTGAATCTATAAATAACGAATAACAACAACACGCGGTCGCAACGTTTATCTCCTTTTCATTGAAATTCAGTTGCATTTTTTGATATTTAAATTTTGGCTTTCGAATTTAATAAAAAAGAATTAAATAAAAAATCAATTCGTTTAAATGCAGTGCAAAACAATAAAATCAAAATAAATAAATTTAATTAAAATACAAATTTCATTATAAAAAATTTTAAAATAAAAGAGATTTTTCTGTGCATTTTTTACCAGCTACAACGCATTTACTTGAACAAAAGAAATGTTAAAGAACGTAAAATTCTTTTATTAATTTTAATTAATTAAAAATATATTTAAACGTAAAATCATATAAAAACAAAAAATAATAAAAAAAAAAACAAAGAACAAAACATAATTATTATAAAAATTCTTTACTATACGAGTACACTATGTGAGATAATTTGGCTAACATTCGTAGATACAGTGAACAAAAATATTTACTTCACATATTGTTTGCTGTGGTACTGTGAGTCTGTTGTAAAAAGAAAGCGAGTAGCTCACAAAACTGCTGGCACCGCAGTCTTTGCATCCTTTGTGGACACCGCGTGCACTGTATTATCTTAGATTATAAATTTGCACCGGAGGCACGTTTCTAATTCAGCAACTTTAACTTCTTAACTCCAGCTTTTTTAAGTGTATTACTTCTTGAACTCGTTTTGCATTTGTGTCTGCTGCTCTGATGGACAATTGAGTTCAATGATGCCTGTTTACTGAATGTATTTCAGATAAAGTATACAATTAGATGCAGCAACTGCTGAACAGTACTTAGAGAATTCCTTCGATCGTCATCATCGAAGAGTTATTTGCCACACTAAAAAGGTACGTACTATCCATATATGCGGTGAACCCATCGCATCATAAGCCATATAAGTGAAGATAATCAATTTTGCGAGACTTTTTCTAATGTAGATTTGTGCGAATATATCTACAGTATTGTCGGTTTATGTGTGCCTTTGGGTCTATATGAATACATAGCACTTTTTAGTGGGAATCGTTTTGGGGAGAACGGTTGAACGCGCATTAATTGAAGTGATTTTTTTTTAAATGCTGACTGTGCAACTTGCCGCAGTTTGTGGCAAGTGTTGAAATTGCTCCTGGGCTTAGCAGACACATTTCTTTATTTTGTTACTTTCTGCTTTGTAATCAAAATTTTCATAAAAACGCTTAGAAAATAATTTAACTTAAAAATATTAAAGATTATATAACATTTTCAAGCAAATTTCATTGAATTTTATGGAAAAAACGCTAAAACGGCCTTGTGCTGGTATTACCACAAAGTTAATTTCAAAAAAATATTAAATACATATCTAATGTGATTAACTTTGGTTATGAATCTGTACGAAAAAAAAACTTATTTATTTAAATATTCTTCTTTGTTTTTTTTATTTATATTTATGTTTTAGAAGGATAATGTATGGAAGCTTATATTCCAACCGCGAATCACAAAGTGCAACGAAAATGAAAGTGAGATATTGGAGTAAACCCTGCAGAAAATCAGTTTCGTTTTGAGTTTTAGATGGGAATGAGATGAGAAGTTGCATTAGCAAATTTACCTAACAGTAAACAAAAAAAAAGTGTTTACAAATATTTTTATTTCATTTAGTACTAAAGTCTTTTTCATTAGAAAGTGAATCAGTGATCATTTAAAAGTAGAATAATACTCTAATTTTTTAGTTATAATTAAGTTTTACATTATTTGTAATAAGATCATTTTTAATTTAACTTAAATTAATTTGATTTTTAATGTAACTTAATGGGTAAATATAGTAGGTGTTTGTTGGAAACGTCCCTTAGGATCCCAAATATTTGTAATATAAATAATTTTGTATAAAAATTAAAATATAATTAAATATTAAGAGTTTAAAAACAGTAATTTTTTATTTTATGTAAACATATATTTTTATAAACTTGTGTTATAAACGACCAAAGCCCAGTAACAGATATAAAAACTAATTGAATATTGGTCGTAATAACTTTTTTTTTGTTTTAATTTTTATTTAAAAACTGTTTAAGTAAAGTTATCCGAAAACAAAGTTAAGTCAAAAGATACCGAATTTTAATGCTAATTAGGCTAATTCTATCCTAATTTATCCTAATGTACTCAAATGAATACGGAAATTATTATGATTTAAAATTAATTTTTAAAAATTTTTTGTTCGTTATCATTTATAAATATCATGTTTCCTTATTTTCAATTTTTTTTATCACGCACTGTTTTCTTGTAAGAAGCTTCTCAAGCAAGCTACCTAGGTATAACTTTTATCAATTTTTTTGTCAGTACGTGGAAATCATCAACGGCTACCATTCTTTTATCATTTCTTTTATGACATGAGTTAAATTCAGTAAATAATTATTTATATATAAATAAATATATATTATATATATTATATTTGTATTAAAGTTCAATTGTTTAGTTGCATGTGGTAGTGATTAGAAGGTCCTTTCGATTTCACCACGAAAGAAATAGAAAAAAAAACAGCTTTCTACCACGGAGACTTTTGTGGCAGAATTGCAAAAATCTTTAAAACGGTCTTTCGTCCGATATCTTAAAGATCTTTCCCTGTTACTTTTTTTAATTTTTTATTAATTAATTTATTAATTTACTTCAGCACTTTTAATCTTTACTAACTGTGAGATTTCTTCATAACCGTTTTCTACGCTTTGACTGGAGTAATGTTAAATACTTCATCTGACTAATCACTGACCTCAAATCTGCATACCTCCCCGGGGAGCCTGTAACCATTCTATTAATATCAATGTTATTAATATTAATGTAATGTAATGACTTACGGCACTGAATACGACCCTGAACCTGAGTTGTACAAACATATATATATTGAAAGTAATACATTTCACAAGTAAATTAATGTGAAATGTAATAAACTATTTAAAATATTTTTTCTTATTTATTTGGGATAAGTAATGTTATTTCACTAAAATATATCAAACGATAATTTGCGTAATTGTGTTAGATTAGAAATATGTCGCATCTGGCTCTGGCCTAAATTATCTGTACAGCTTATTCTAAAAATATTTTTATTACGTTACTTACCATGTAACGATTAGAAATTTTGGGATGCGTTCTCATTGGAAAGTACACATTGAAATCATAAATATAAGTTTGGCTTATTTCTTTCAACAAAATTTGAAGGTTTTGCTAAAACTAAATTTAAGCATTTTGGTTAATTTTTGCTATTATGTGGTTGATGCTTAAATACATAACCTCAAGAAACTTGTTGAATTTTAACTAGAAAGTAGGGTTAAAAATCTATTATTTGTGACCAATTCACTATACATATATTTTCATTTTGGTACTTCAGTGATTCTACCCCTGTAAAATAATTATATGTGCAAAATTTGTTTTTCGTTATTCTCTTCTTAGAATAATGGTACTAATTTTTTTTATATACAGTTGATTCTGTAGTTGAGTTTAACTTCTCTAAACATATATAGAGTTTTTTTTGTATACTATTTGTGGTACAGTTATCATAATTAATAACAATAGGTAGCAAATTTAATAGAAAATAATTATATGTGCAAAATTGTTTTGCTTCTCGAAGTGTCAACAGTAAATGGAAATAAAGTTGTGAAGTGTATTATAAAGTTTTTTTTTTTAAAGTATTGAAGAGTAACGAAGAATTGGTAAGTAAAATACTTATTATTTATTAATAAATATTTATTATTTTAATTAATTTAGATAAAAAATGCCGCGTGGGACGGAATTTTCAAGTGAAGAGTGCGGAAAGATTATTGAAATGAGTCTTGCTGGGATGAAAAGTGGCGAAATATCTGCTGCTGGTTATAGACACCTGAATACTATAATAAACTTTTTAAAAAATCTCGAATACTATGGTGTTATAAGCGAGACGGCCGCTTACCAACTATTAACAACCGAACAAAACGGCATATTCAGCTTCTTGCTACCAATGAGAGGATGAGTTGCAGACAAATAAGAAATGCATTATATTTGTCTATCACTAGGAAATGCGTGCAACAAATTATGAAAAAAGACTTAAAGCTAAAATATGAGTCGAAAGTTCCCAAACCGTGCCTTACACAAAGACATAAAAATGCTTGTTTAGCTTTTTATGACAAAATTAAGTTTTGAGACAAGGAGTTCGAAACAGTTGTTTTCAGTGATGAAAAAAAGTTTAATCTAGATGGTCCAGATGGTCAACATAAATATTGGAGAGATATTCGTCACCCACGTCAGAATTGCAACAAACGCAACCATGGTGGTGGTTCACTAATGGTGTGGGCTGCCTTTAGCTCGAAGGAAAAGTCTAATATATGCTTCGCACTATCAAAAATGAATTCCGAAATATACATAAATCTGTTGGATAGCGAACTGATAAATTTCGCTGAAAATATTCATGGAGATAATTGGACTTTCCAACAGGATAATGCTCCAATACATGTTTCTTGTGCAAAAAGAAATTCTTTGAAGAGAGAAGCATCCCATTGCTAGATTGGCCGGCCATGAGTTCTGACATAAATTCAATAGAGGATCTTTGGTGTATCCTTAGTGCCAATATTTATGCTTATTCGAAGCAATACGACACTCTTAAAGAGCTGAAAAAGGATATACTGGACGAATGGGCCAAAATTGACCTCCTACTATTAAAAAAATTGGTAGATTCAATGCCACTTAGGATACAGTTAATAAAAATAAATAATGGAAACACATTACCTTATTGAAAAATAAAAAAAATTGAATCACATAAAATATTTAATTGTTTTTAGCAAAAAATGTGAATTGCACATATAAATATTTTCTATGAAGATTTAAAATAAAGTTAATTTTTCTCTTAAAAAAAATTAATTTGAATAAAATTTTTTTATTATTTTAATTAGACTACTAAACATAAAAACAAATAATAAACTAAATTCACCCTAACAAAATTTTTTGAAGTTTAAATTAGTTTTTAAGTACTGCACATATAATTATTTTACTGGGGTAGTATCTGTAAAGTTGCAGTTAATTGCGTATCATTTATTACAATCATAAAGAAGAAGTTCCCTCATAAATTTATTAAATATTATTATTAAGATATTTAATTAAAATCACTTGTTAAGTTAAGAAACTTTCATACAGTAAATGGATTACAAAGATTTCTCCCTTGGGTAAGACTTAAACGATTAACAAATTAAAAACACACCAACGTGAATTATTAAAGTGAAGAGAATGCGTATTCCTAATACCTATGACAGAAATCACAACTTCTCAAATTGTTGCTTGAAGTGTTCTAAGGGAATTGAGTCTGTGGCTCCTGTAAGTAACATGCATTGTGGGGTGGGAGTTGTGGAGTTTTTACAAAAGTGAAAATAAAAAATGTAGAAGCATTACACAGATACAGAAGCCATTCACTCGTTTCGCATTCACTTCCTTTTCCGCTTAATAATCTAAATTTGCACGCGTATGCAATTCTGACAACAATTCATGTTTGCTAGCGCAGAGGCAAGTGTGAAAGCGAGTTAGACGGGGAGAGGAGAAGAGGTAAAAGATAGAAATGGACTCAAACTTTTCAAAAAAACATAAAAATCTTTTTCTGCAACTGATTTATTTTTATCTTCTGCTAAGGGATTTGTCTTCGGCGAGATTTTCATATTTTGTTTTCCTTCCCCATTCGAGCATCGAGTGTTAGAAAGGCTGGTTGTGCAATACAGGAGCACAGAAAGTAACGCAAGGGAAATATGGAATACAAGCCACGTTTTGACAACTGCTGGCGGTGTTGCAAAAATGTTAAAAATAAAAATAAAAGATTTAAATGCGAATTAATATTTGTAGTAAAAATATAAGAAAAGAATTTAACAAAAATGAAATAAACGTAAATGTTCTGAATTGAATTGTAACTGCCTGTGACAAGCATCCAAGCATCCAAGCATCCAAGCAGCAAGCATCCCAACAGCCAAGTAACAATGGCAGCAGTAACCGCCAACAGAAGGAATATGTATACGATTTCATTCATACAAACAATCCTGCATGCATAAAGGCGAATGCAAACATGAACGCAAGTGAATTGAATTGAATTGAAAAAAGTACACAGCGCGAATGAATTTGTAAGATTCGCTCTTAAGTATCTTTTAGATATTCGCACAAGTAGGAAGAAAATGCTTAAGAACTGATACTTTGCTTACGACAGCAAAGCACCAACAAGTACGACAACTACAACTACAACACCAACAAAAACAAAAACAAAAACGGCAGCAAAAATACGTTATGAACTGTACAAGAGGAGCAGTTACAGTTAAGTCACTTCTTAGAACGTTGACAAAAAATATATGAAATAGAAAGAGGAGAACAGAACTTCAAATGAAAAGAATCTTAAAAATATAACAAGGACTTGTTATATTTCTTTCACTTAAACAGCAGTATTTGTTGAGGGGACTTGGTATTAAAATTAGTAATTGTTGGCATTCGGCACATGTCGCTTAAAAGTCCCATAGAAGATACTTGAGGTTGTAGAGCACATAAATATAAATATAAATAATATAAATAAATAAAAGTAAGCGCTATGCGCTATGAAGCTAATGATAAAACGGTCCGCTTTAAGCTACTTGATGCGTTGCCAGGATGCTTTGCAAAAGCTATTCGGGATGCAAACAATTTTTTAATTAAAATAATAAAGTAAAAAAATAAATTGTGCATTACAAACCCCTGTGCCCGCATATTTCTATTCGAAAAATTATACAAACATTAAAAATTAAAAAAATTATATTTACAAAGTAAATAAAAGAAAATAAAAAAGGACTGGTATTTAATAATTTTCCGTGTACAATCTAACTTTGTAAACCTCCCTTCAGTTTACCTAAAATGTTATTTTTAATCTATTTTATAACTGTGGCTTGAAGGGAGAAAAAACAGAACGCATCGTTAACTTTATCATCTAAATTATTAGAAAATTTTTTAAATTACTTTGTTGTTTTTCTCTCTCTAGAAACTGAAAAATAATTAAGTGAATAAAATACAATAAATATTAGAGTTGTGGATTTGAAAAAGAGAAATGCTTAATTAAGTTAATGGAATAAATGTAAATAAATCCAAATCGTAACGAGAGCTTAGAAAAATTGTATTTTTCTTTTTAATAATAAAATCATTTCTATTTAATAATGAATTGTTGAATATTACATGAAATTAAATTCATAGAAAACTCTCTAAAGCGCATATTAACGGAAACAATAGATTATCTTTAAAAAACAACTATCTGTTAAAAACATCATATTTTTAATGTAGTCTGGATACAGGTTCCGGAACTATATCAAATGTATAAAATGTAGTGATTTCATTAATATTCTAATGATTTCTATTTTATTGAATTGAAATCTTGACTATAACATGAAATCAAATATAGTGAAAACTCTTTTAAGCGGAGAGCAATCAGAACAAAAGTTCATTTTTAGAGAACAACTATCCGTTAAAAATATCGATATTTTAAATGTAGTTTGGATAAAGGTTCCAGAACTTTGACACTTATAAACAATGGAATTATATATCAATTGAGAAGAAAATTTTTGTAATGAAAAGGTTTCATTATCATCACCGTCGAGTTCCGCTTTTAGACGTAATTATACACCAATTATTTATTCCTCTCTATGATAAAACGCTACGACATTAATATTTATGTCTATAATTTGTTTGCATTTCTATTTTTATCTCACAAATTAAGATTATGGGTTCAAAATTATAAAATAAGGGTTACCAATTTTGAGATTCTGGTGAGCCAGAGTACTGTTTTACGTTCATGTGCAAAAAAAAAAAACTATCATCCAAAGCATCATTTATTTAGTTTAAGATTTGTCACTTTACCATTTTGATCGTTTAACAACGTTTCATGTGTGATGAAAATGTGAAAATTTACCAAAGAAATGATAAGTTTTCCATCAAATTGTTATCAGTGATCAGACTTATTGTTCACTTCGTAAATATGTCAACGTGAATATGTTAAAATTGTCTTACCTCATATAATAAAAATCTGCAAGTAATTGTCAAAGGATTATAAATTAGTGTAAAGTGTGACATCTGGTCTAGGAAAATGATAGACCCAGTGCCATAAGTCATACAAAAGATCCTAGTTTAATTGAATTGTGCGCGAAATTTCTCAGAATTTTCTTACACATTCAGGTGATACAATGACTGACCACCGAAATCATGTAATTTGAAACCATAGCCTGTATGGTATTTTTGAGTAGGGTGCATCTAATCGAGCATCATTCTAAGCGGATTATTTTCATGACACATCTAATTTAAAACTAGTCACCAACGCGTACATGACCACAGATCTTTTCAAGAAATTCATACCATATGCTCCTAACGTCATCTTATAAATGTTGGTTATTATACCTACAAACAACTACATCACGTAGCAAGCACATGCATGATAAGTGATCTCCAAAGTATGATTTTCGTTTGACAAGAGAGGTGATTGTGAAATCTTTAGGCTGATATCATTTATGGTGTGCTATGATATCTATTATTTTGGCTTAAGTTGAATTTAACCGTTGAATTTGTTCAGTAATCAAAAATTGGAAATCTCAGCTATATCCAAGTAGTATATATAGTATATATATATATATATATATATATATATATAATAGGTATATAATTACTTAGAAATTTTTTGGTGCTTGTTTTATAATAAGTGAGGTCTCAGTGACAAACTACAAGTTTGCATCCATACTTGTTAAATTTGATTTACGGATCATTTTTAACCATCTCACGAACCAGCGGTGGAGAACCACTATACTAGATCATTTGCAAGTGTGTGGTCATGTGTATGTCTAGGTAGTTGGAGTACAATATTTCAAACCACATTTCCGATTTGATGTTCTTTTGTTTAAAAAATAAATCATTTAAATAATCCATTTTTATTACTCGTCGTTTATAGAAGCAAAAATTTTCTAATGCGGGTTCCTAACCCCGTTTCTGACTACGTCTTTCAACGTGCATTCAAATTTTTAGTTTTGGTAGAGAGGGTACTTATAATACTATGTTTTTAAACAGAAAAATAAAAATCATTATTTTAATTTTAAAGTTTTACAAATTGATATTATTATATCTCCCTTTGTTTGAATTTAACTGATAGTATGATATATAAAGTAAAGTAAAATCAAGTACCATAAAATGCTCATCTATGAAATTGTTAAAAAAAATTCTCAACTTGACGAAATAATATTTAAAGAAAATTAATTAAATCAGACCAGATTTTATCAGACAAAATGTACTTTAAGGAGGAAAAATTTTATAAAAATATATTTTCTTAATAAAAGTTGCTTAACGAATAAACGTTACTCGGTTACTGAGTAGCCCATGACACAGTGGAGTGTGTTTCCTTTACAGTATTTAACACGACGTCAAATTTCAATGATGGATGTCAATTTTAGCGATAGGAATAAATGCGGAGCACAACTTGTTAGTGTCAAACATTTTTTATGATTTATGATACGAGAAGTCAAGCTTATTATGTCCTTATAAAATGTGTTTCACTAAAAAGTCATCATTATCTAAAGCGAACTGTGATTTTGTCAGATTGTCAGTTTGTCAAGTGTATTTATGCACTTGTCACATTGTTTGATTTTTGCCCATCTCATTGTTAGCTCTTATAAATTGAAACATAAACACAAAATACAAAATGTAAATAACTAAATTATTATTTATGCAAGGCAAATAGTAATTGGAAAGAAAAAGTCTCAACCAATTTACATGTATCTTAGAAAATTAATTAAATTACAATGCGAGACAATTGATTTTATAATTATTTATGCGATATTTGCATACATCACTTTGCGTCACTTATGCTAATTAAGAACTCTTTGAGATTTCGCACATTGTGAACGTTATATGCAGATGTCATATCTGTGCATTGAAGGTTGAACAGATAGCGTATGCATTTAATATGGTTTAACATAACTAAATAAATGTAGGATTTACTCAATTTTATGGATAACAACTTGTGTAATAACTTTTCGACACGACGTAATGTTACAATTTCTGTTGTTGCCTTTGTGCTGTGCCACATTTGCTAATCCCAACATAAAATGATGCTGCAGACAGTTACAAAACTGTCCGAGGTGTTAACCAAGTTTAGTACAAAGACGTTATAATTAATTTTGGCAAAAAGCACCTGCGGCCCAGTGTCAGCTGATATTTACATAAATACTGTAGCCGAAGCTAAACTGAGCTGAGCTGCTGCTGTTGATAATGACAATCTTAGCAAGTTTGAGGGAAACGGTTGCTATTACTGTTGCTATTATTGCAAATGCAAATAAAATAAATCTGAACAAATCGCATTTGTAGAAGCTACGTAATTCTCTACAGAACTTTATTGCTTAACTGAAAGCGGTTTACCGAATATTTTATGCAACCTTTACGATTTCCAACTTGCTTTAGTCATGACTGGTAAAAAGACTGTGGGTTTTTTGTGATGCAATGACAAGACATCGTCAACTACTTTTAAATGATGTGCTGTGGACTTGCAACAGTCTCCAAGGACTTAAAGTTTTAGAAGAAATTATTAATGACAAAAACTAAAAACACAATAACGTCCGTTTGTTGTCAGACAACCAGTCAGTACTGACAGTTTGTCAGCCAGACAATTTGGTTAGACTTTTAAAATCTCGTTCTCGTTCTCATGTTCTTTTTATTTGATGTGATTTGCTCAGCATTTGCTTAGTTTTCAAACTTTTACGAATTAAGTGAAACGGATAGATATAAGCGACTATAATATTTTTATGACACAAGTAGCGTTGACAAAATGTGTATAAAATTGCTAAATAAAAATTCAAGCAAAATAATTGTTAAAATCTTTTCTTTTCCCATAAAAAATTGCATAAATATGCATGAAAAGCGCAAAAATTTTTGCAGGATTCATTGTTGGTGCCTGCTGATGCTACAATTTTTACGCTAAATAAAAATCTGCTTTATGTAGGGATACGCCACATTGAGTGGAGCTATTGAAATATTAGTTTAAAAATATTTAGCATTTAGTGAAAGATATTAAAACTAATAAATTATGGTTTCGTTTTTAGTTTTATTCTGTGTGCTCAACAGGATTTATAGCACTGAACATTTTTCAAAAATAGTTTGTATACTCTAGTTACTATGTATAAGAATATTGAGAATTGTTATTTTATGGCAGAAAATATATTTATATATGTTATATCATTAAAGCCATATTTCTTATATTGTTTTTTACTAGAATCAATAGAAAAATTTTTAAATTTTATTCCAATTTTTTAACATTTAAAATTTATTACGTGATAATGTTCATGTTTAAGGATTTTAAGTAAATTTCAATATACTCGTATTGAAACCCTAGGCATTAGATCTATCAGCATATATAAAATATTGATCGATCATTTAGGTGTGAGAAAGGTTTGTTCTCAAAACGATGCTTGTGTCGATTGGTGCACACAAATGCTCAAGAAGAACAATGGTGGTGCTTCAAAAGACGTATATAAGATTGTAGCGAATCAGGTGACGAACACGGATATATGCATATGAGCCGGAACATAAACAGCAGTCGACTGTTGTCGATTGCGCGTTTCAAGATGAATAAAATCTAACAAAAGTTGTTCACGCTCGAAGCATTTCGAAACAAATGGTAGTTTGTTTCTTCGGGAAAACTGGTCATGTGTGTGACAACTATACCATTACAGGTACGTAAAACGGTCAATTACGAATGGTATGCCATCATTTGTTTACCGAAAGTTTTCAGTGAAATACGGAAAACAAACAAGCGTCGCGGGTCATTCTCCATCAAGACAATGCGAGTGCTCAAACATCTCGTCTAACAACCGATAATTTGAACATTTAAAAAATCGAATTAATGGGGCTTTCGCCATACAGTCCTGATTTGGCACCAAATGACTTGTTCTTGTTCCGAAATGTAAAGAATAAATTGCGTGAAAAACGATTTTTGTTGGCGAAAGTATTCGTTGTTGGAGAAAATGCTTTGACATTAGGTATGAATGCTTGCAAAAGTGTACTAATCATAAAGGAGAATACTTCGAGAAACAACAAAGCAATTTTCAACTATAAATCAGTATTTTTTCATTATTAGGCTCAAAATATAAATAATGACCCTCATAAAGAAAGATGAAATTAGACCTTTTTTCTCAATAAATTGTTTATATCACAATTTATAGTCCAGATTCTATGATCTTGTTAAAGACGCATATTCCAACCCAACGTCATCTAATTCAGGCCAAAAAAAATGAGTCATTATCTTTCTGTACCGTTCTCCACTTCCGATAGCAGCAATGTTTGATTTTGAAAATAATACTGTTTAGTAACACATTTAGACCATAAAACACAATAAATTAATTTTTTTACCACAACAAATTGTTAATTTTTGTGGATCTAAACGTTTTATGTTTTATAAATAGTATATGGGATTTCTTCACGCCAATTGTGGTGATTTTATCCATTTAGGAATACAAGTTTTACGCTTAAGATGATTTTTCCATAAAATAACGGTTATTAATGTTAAATGGTCATTTAGTTAAGGTTGTTAGATCTACTGAATTTTGAAATAGAAATCTTTGTAAATAATATTCCATGTTCCTCTGATTGTTTTTTATTTTCATTTTTTGATTTACAGTATTTAAATTTGTGAAGTCGATATAAGTTTTTGATTAGTTAAATAAGTTTTTATTACATTTTTTATAGTACATCCTATTTAAGGCTTTAAAAAATTTTAAGATCCCCCAATATAACTTGCTATAAGTTAATAATTACTATAATTAAGTTAATATAATTACTATAAGTTAATAAGAACTTATAGTATTATTATATGGTAAGTCGGTATAAGTTTTTGATTACTTAATGCTTTAAAAAATGTTAAGATTCCCCAATATAACTTGCATAAGAAGTATCCGGAAACGCAAGCAAATCATTTGTATATGAATCCCTTTTCTTACGATGAAAGACGTATGCATCCTTTACCTTTCTCAAAAGGATCTTTTATTTTTCGCTCGGACACTACTATTATTGAATAATAACACAGTATATTAACAAATAAAATAATATTCTTAATAGCATCTAATAAACAAAAATAATATGAATAGTATTCAATTAATTATAAAATTAGACAAAAAATTATTTTCATTCAGAAATTTGTTAAAAAAGGCAATTTGGTACGTAAGTAAATATTGATAGAATGCGTTATGTTAGAATATATTTCACATTTTTAATCATTTCAGGGGTTAATATTGTAAACAAAAGATTATAATTATAGGTTAACTTTATTGAATAAAATTAAAATTTTTTGAATTGATGTAAGGAGCAATTAGAAAAATAATAATAAAAAATATTTTCATAGACATAATGTTGACAATAGCAAATACTATGGCTTATATGAATTATATTATAATATACATGTAGTATTAATTTTTTATTATTAAATTATAAATTAATTAAGCTATTCTTTTCAATTAAGCATTTGTCCTAAATGCATAAATCAAATTTAATATATTGTTGTTTTAAACTTTGTACTACATAAAATGCTATCAAAATATTTTTTACCTTAAGGTCAATACTACATTTCATTAAAGATAAGCCATAAGATTTAACACTCTGGTTTTAAATTATACTAAGAGAAACAGTATCTTACACAAAAAACATAATTTTGACATTAATTTCATACAAAATTTTTTTTAGCATTAATTATCTTAAATGCAGAAGTAACATATATGATCTTTTGAAATTGTTCTATAATATTTTTTTGTTTTCTTTGTTTTACTCTCTTCTTCTATGATAAGATACAATATACTTAGCTTATATAGAAAAGATTTTGTATTCTATTGGTTAAGAACGCCTAATTGATTGCTTTTTGTGGTGATGCTATCAGTATACGCTTTATTCATCGGTATATTTATATTATATTGGAAGCTGTGACGCCTATAAGGAGAAATTTGAGGTTCTAATTCCGTTAAAATTATTTTGACAATTTTTTTTATTCAATTGATTTTTTTCAATTAAATATTTTCATCTGAATTTCAAACTAGCTTGGAAAATATCTCTGATCAGAAGGGATTGTATCTATGTCATTTGTGCGCTAGATTTTTTAATGGAGACATATTGCTCAAAAAGTTTGCAAAGAATATAAGGTTATTAATAAACTTCATAACTTTTATAGACCGTATTTTCCAAATTTTGTTAAAAAGATAAGAACGAAAAATAAATATATTTATTTTCCGCTAACCTCCAAATATAAGCTAAGTATATAAATGTATGTTTCACTGTTTGTATTCAATTTCTTTTATTTTACTGAAATGTCTTTTGTTTTTGGACTGACAATATTCCAGAGATCGTTATTACTTTAACAGATAATCTTCAAATGCAACAATCATGTATGGCAATAAAAATGTGAGAAGACAACTAGAATGGTCAGTCTTTAGATAATCCTCAAATGTTTGTACACAGAAACTTAATGTGACTCTTACAAACCAACAATCATGTATGGCAATGAAAATGTGAGAAGACAACTAGAGTGGTCAGCTCTATAATTATTTACATAAGATCTTACTAACAAGTATATATATTTTATAGATATATAATAATTAGTTACATGAGATCTTAAGTGATCATAAGGTTCATTTTTCGTTTCTTAATTTCAATAAATTCCAATAATATATTCCGACTTTACTATAACTGAACCAATCTTATTACCTGTAATTAATCATTCAGATAATGTAGCAAAAAATAGTTTACAATAACTCTTTTATAACTCTTGAAAATTATATTTACTTATAACAGTATTTTTTAACCGAAGAAAAAATAATGCAATAATGATACGGTACGGGGTGGTATGAAGATCTTAGATCAGCCATCGAATAATCACGAAACTGTGGAGGAATACATAAATTAGTCAGCGTGAAGCGTGGGACTCTGCAGAAACCCTCAGAGTAGCTGAGCGCCCAAAACACAATCTATATACAGTACGCGCTCAGTTATGTGAACTAATTCAGACAGAGCAAGTTCACATAATCGAAATATTCACAAAATCGAAATTTTTTTTTTTAAGTTTTTTCCCTAATTTTATTAATAAAAATACTTTATATGAATATAATCTTTAGTAACACTTTTTATCCAGGCATTTTTTGAACGATCATAATTCACTGGAAGCAAACATTTTTCAAAGCATCTTGACTTTACTGCTTTCCCCACAGGTTTTACTTTATGATCGCCAGATGCATTTGTGCAGCCTAAAAATGTAAGGCGCGCTTTTTCAAGCTTTTGCTCAGGTGCAGCTGTTTCATGTTTGCAAGCCAAAGTTTTATATAGATATAGATATGATTATAGATATGATCTTCTATTAGGTTATGCGCTTTTACTAATGAATTAAAAGTGCTTTTAAAGGGATTCACAAGATGAGAACTCGAAAATAACTTTTCCCGTGAAATTTTTAGAAGCATTATTCTAAAACTTCGCTAAACTTCTGAACCCACCCATCGCTTGGAAAAAATATTAGTCTTTTCTTTCAAAATGTTATTTATCTCTTTTGCTTTTGTTTTCAATATTTCACGAAAGACTGGAAGAGTTCTACTTCGTTGTGCACAGACCCATTCATATAATTTTGCCTCGACTTTATACGTCTCTCCGAATTTCAAAGTTTTTCTTTAAGCACCAGCCACATAATTGTCTGTGGTATCTAAATCTTTTTTTTATTTTTTTTATCGCACTAACTGAAGTTTCTGATATGCAGTATTTTTTTGAAATCGATGTAACCGATGATCAACTTTCTAAACTTCTAATCAAGTCACATAACGATCACATAATGTTAAAACTTTTCACGGCATTGTGATGTCGACTGAGAAATCAATTTCTACCTTTTGCGAAAAAAGCCTATGCAGAATACCATTAATTGCAAAAGTAAATAAGAAAAAACAAAAAAATACGACATAGTAACTGTTTCATCAGAAAGCTGGGGCCTTGAAATTGAAATAACATTGTAACAACAACGAAATATGCTCATCTTTTAAGATAAATTATATTATTTGTAAGTCTTAGAAGAAAAAAATTAAACCAAGAATAAAAATTTTTAGTTGTTCACATAATTGAATTATCACCTTGTTCACTCTATAGAATACCACGTGTTAAATTTTTCGGCAATTTTTTTGTTCACATAATGGGATGTTTACTTAATCGAGTATTCACATAACCGAGCGTATACTGTATAAGTTTTTAGTAACAAACTTAAATTTCAAGTAAATAAAAAATATTATAATATAATTAATATAATAATAATATTATAATATAAAATATAATTTTTATAAATTTTAAAATTTGTTTTTTCAAATACATAATCTAATATATATATATATATATATATATATATATATAATCATATCATTTATATTATGCACATTTATACTTTTGTTATATATATAATAAAATGTCATTTCTTAAATTCTTTTCATCTAACAGTATTATTAAAATGTATATAATACGTAAATTATTATTAACAGTATTATATAAATATAACATTAAAATAAATTAAATATAAATTTTTAATTATGGTACACACCTAAATTAGAAGAATATATATTTTAAATTGAGTTTTTAAAATAAATAAATGCATTTTATTTCAATTAATAAAATATCTGTGCATTTTGTTATATTTTTCATGTTTATTCCTAAATAATTTTAAGACAACAAGAAATATAATTACTGATGTGACCTCGAACTTTAACATGGTTATCTATAAAAAAATTGCTGTACCCTTCTCACCGCTTATCAATTTTAAAATATATGTTGCGACTCTGATAAGAGTTTCCAATACAATATTTACGCTAATGATTTCAGAAAAATCTATAAGTATTAGATGTTATATTTAATTCTGAACATTAACATAAATACTTAATTTGCAATATATTCATTAATACATTAATAAAAAAGTTCTTTCATCCAAAGTTAATCAATGAGTAAAATCTCACTGCTGTTATTTTTCGCTCGAAGTAATTCAAGAATCATACGAAATGCTTTTAATGAATATTTAATTACTTTTGCAATAGAAGTGCTGACATAAAAGTCAGTTGAGCAGGAATAGTAGCAAGGATAATGAGTACATAAAATTACATTTGTACTTACAACAAAATTGAGTTAATTAGTTACAGTAAATAATATAAAAATAAATTGAAATTGCAATCAGTGAAGTTATTATTACACTTTAAGATTACTGCAATTACCAGAGATGACATTTGCAAATGCAGTCGCAAGCAACACTTGTGCTTCCGCACGGATATGAAATGCACAAGGTCAGACGGATATTAAAACAGTGTTGCCGGAATTAAAATGATGAAAATATAAACTTTCGTACTAAAGAGAATAAAAGTTAAAATTGTTTTATTTTTAACTTTAATTATTAATATGTATTTTTTGTAATTCATGTTTTAATAACTAAAGCAAGGTGCCTGTAGTTTCAAAAAAATTATTTAATTTTATTGATAAGAACAAATGCTTTGATATCCCAAATGAGACTGTTATTGTGAATGACGATACATTGAAGCTGCAGAAGAAAGTTGATATCGTAAATGAGAGTTTTTCTATGGATTACAATATTTGAAAGCTGCAAGAGATACTGACATTGTACAGATATAAAAAGAACATTTGGATTATATTTTCCATGAAGAATTGGTTGTTATAAAATTGTTACAACGTAAAAACGTTAGAAAACTATTGATTTTATTGTATTAATTAAAATTAACAATGATTATACAGTTGAATAAAAGCGAATCTTAATGAAATAATATAATGTAATTTTAAAACCAGACTATAATTATAGCCGTCGATTTTTATCTCAATATCCAATATTAATATCTTGACATTGAAATAATGTAATGTAATTTTAATTCTAAACTAAACTTATTTCCATTGATTTTGTATCTCACATATTGCTTCTAAATATGTCAATGGACTTGACATATATGGTACATATATATATGGAACAATACTGTTGTATTGTATTTTTAAGTTTTAGGTTATTTTTACTTATTGTAAAACATGATTTCATGTGCATATTATAAGATAGTATTTTAGAATATTTCTATTTTATCTTAAAAATTTGAATACAAAATCAATTGCACTTTTCTATTAAGCTATTTTATTGCGCATTTAAAAGATCAAATAAAAAAAATTGACCGATTGTTAAATAAAATTTAGATTGCTTCAACAGTAAAATTTAATTACCGATTACAGACAGGATATAATAAAAATTCAATCAAGTTTATATCAATGATTTCAGTTTGTGACAATTGCACAAAACATATCACAAATTTAGTTTTTATTAATTTCGTACTATACTGAATTGTTGGCTTAAGTTGTCTATCTCGCTAAACAATAAATTTCATATACATTGTAGGGTTAAATGTGAAGATGGGTTCCACTGATATCCCAAATGCATTAACAAAAACCCGATAACTGCGTTAAAGTGTTAACCAAAGTTAAAAGAGCTTTCCTAAAAGTAATTCTGATAATGACTCCGAAACCAGTAAAAACTTTTTACTAAAATAACTCACCTTTGAAATTTTTTTATTTTATTTTGATTCTTAATTTAATTTTTTCTACGTTTTCACTTTGTACTTTTTTCTTGGTCACATACGTGTTTTATAATTAATTTCAGTATCCTGTAGATATTCTAGTTGTTGCCAGATGTTGAATTCTTTGAATAACGAAGCACAACATAACAACAACAACAACAACAGCATCAGCAGAAGCAGCAACAACAAAAACTTGACGACAGATAAACTGTTTTTAATTACTGTGACTTTTTTGTCTGCACAAAAATGTAACATTCCGTCCATGAATTGCGCGGCAAGGACTTTTAACCTTCATTCTGATTTAGTTTGGTGTAATTTAATTGAGTGTATATCCCGAAGTTAATGTGGCAATAAACGAAAGTAGTAACACATGCGTTTTTCAATGAATGCCTTACAAAGTCTTCATGTTAACGCTTCGAGGGACAACGAATTATTTCACGATTCTCAAGTAATAAACCTGAGCTTTTCCCATAAAATGGTAACAGATGTGTGCATATTTTATTTAAAAAATGTTTTTTTTTTAAAAAAAAAGAAAATTGCATTGAAAACTGTGTTCATTAACAAATAAGCAAATTGTATTCTTTATAATTTATTTATATAATTAAAGGATTTACCGGAATAGTAAAAGATAAAAGATATATATATTCACCCGAGTGACTAGTGGAGTAACATTAGCATGACTTTCTCAGTAATACGTTCGTAGATTAGATTCTATACATTAGAAGGAGTATATAAATCATGCAACAAATAATGCCACTACAAACAGAATAGTATTGAAATTTAACAATTAAAATTAAAAAAATTAAATTAATTAATTAAATTATTCTACAGCTGGTTTAAAATTTCCATCTAATATAAACACAGCAAGTGAATTTGTTGTTAAAAACTTTCGCAGCAAAGTAACAAAACTCCAGAAAAATGTGCGAACATAAAAAATCAAGTACGGCTTTGGGTCAGTTGGTTAAGGTGCGCTGACTCTGAGCTTTAAATTTGGCAGGACATGAGTTCGATTCCTGGTATTTGCAGTCTCAAAAAATTTTTTTATGAATAATTAAATACAAGAATTATTTCCAAAACCACTGATGATTGGTATTTGGCAATACTCGAAACAATTGTATAGTCAACCAAAAATTCAATTAATTAAAATAACATAAAATAATTTTTTGTATTTGTAGTTCAATACTATTCGAAAAACCTCTATATAAAATGTATATATTTAGTATGGATTTAGCTAGAATGAAATTTTGATTGATTATTTTTGAAATAGTGATATTTATTTATTTAGTATTGCAAGTTTTAGTTGTGCAGTGAAATGAAATTTATAATATAACTCTTTTGAAGGGTAAGACGTGTTGAATATAAATGTAATTTGAAATAAATATATTAACTATGCTTGATCTAATTTTCCATACAAGTTTTATAGGCCACCAAAGGTATGACCTTTAGTTCACGGAGCGAATTCTCTTTTATGGCTTCTATGATCTCAAAACGAGTTCCTGGCAATGGCAATTTGAGTCGGGGGAACAGAAAAAAGTCACACGGGGCCATAACTGGAGAGTACGGTGCTTGGTTGATGATATTGGTGGAATTTTTGGCCCAAAACTGCGACACAACCAACGCTGTGTGAGCCGGTGCGTTATCGTGGTGTAAAATCCATGAGTTTTTCTTCCATAAATCTGGCCTCTTTTTGCGAATGGCCTCACGTAAATGACGCATAACGGCCAAATAATATTCCTTATTGATCGTTTGACCATACGGAAGAAATTCATAGTGCACCATATAGTGCATATCGAAGAAAACACCGACTTTGGCGTTCTCTTTTCGGTTTCGGCTCACCTTCAAAGCACCATTCGGTCGATTGTTGTTTGGTGGGCATGTAAAATTCATAGACCCATGTCTCATCAACAGTTATAATGCGTTCGATGAATGTGGGGTCATTATCTGCGTTGGAAATCATCTCTTTGGCAACATCACAACGACGCTTTTTTTGAATGAAATCCAGCTTTTTTTGCCACCAGCCGAGAAGCGTCGCGTTTCAAACCCAAAACATCAGTTAAAATGTGTTCGACCGATCCATATGAGATGCCCAACAACTCTGCAATCTCTCTAATCGGTTCACAACGATTTTCCAACACGATCTGTTTCGCCGATTCAATGTTTTCTTCAGTAACAGATGTTGTTGTGCTGCCAGGGATCTCATCATGGTCCAACCGTCTTTGAACCTTTTAAACCATTCATATACTCGTGGTTGCAACACACACAAATCATGAAAGGCCTTTTTTAACATTTTCAACGTTTCGGCAGACTTGAATCTATTTGCAACACAAAATTTGATGCACGCACGTTGTTCTAATTTTTGATCCATTATAAAAATCGTCACACCTAAATTTTTTGACTTCTTTGTATAGATACCAAAAAAAAACTAATCTACGATATGCGTTAAACTTTGACAGAATGTGTATAATAGTGTTGTGTGTCAGCGTGAAAATAAAAAAATTTACCGATTGGATAAGCGGGAATTCAAAAATTGAAATAAAAAATCGCTACATCGAGTAAATAAAAACAAATAATTTCTTATAACGATCTAATGTTAAAAGACACCATACCTCGGTCATATTTTAAGAAAACAAAAATATCAATTGCGTCAGCGTATTTAGAAATTAATTATGAAGAAGTATTTAATAGAAACAGTTAATTAAATTGTTAACAAAACAATATATTCTGATATGTGTGCAAATGTATACTCTCGTGTTTGCTTAATAATAAATTGTAGACATATGTATATATCACTATTGTATATTTTTTGTATGATTGTTAACCCTGGAATTATAATGCAAATATTGAAGAAGTAGAATGTATAATTACTATAGATAGATATTTATAAATATATATTATAATTAATATCAAAATATTTCAATATATTTCTTCAAATATATATATATATATATATATAAATTTAAATATATAAATATATAAATTTAAAATAAAATCCTTTCAAAGATTCGATAAAATCAAAACTTAGGTTGGGTTAGGTTATATTAGCGATCACTAGGGGGATTGACCCATTGTATTGTCATATAGCGAAGAAACTCAGGGTTTAAAACCATCTAGAACCTTTTGCGAAGCTTAGAATGCTGTTTAGTGGGAGGTTTTATAATTGATCAAGATCCTCAAGAAAAGGGGACCTCGAAAATGTTCAAAATTTAGTTTTTTTATATTATGTTTCAAAAAAAAACTTATTCGTTTTATTTCAATTTAGTACCATAAACTCTATTCATATGAAACCATTAAATCAGAATATACAGTGTGTAGTTGGCATGTCTTCTTCTGATATGTCCATTATACAGTGTACAGTGTATAGTATTTTCCACGTTAAAAATATCATAAATATGAAATTAAAAATTTAACAATATTTAAATTAAGTTAGAAGATAAAAATATGTTAAGAAACTTAGGAAGATATATGGTATGTTTGATATATAAAAAAATTAATGTAAGTTAAAATTATTATATATGATACAAAAGTAACTATTTTGATTGATTTTGTTTCATACATAATCCTTTAATTATATACATGCATATTTAAAAGTCTATTAGATATATATTAAGTATACTAAAAAAGTTTTTCAGTGTATAAAATTTTATTAATTTTAATTAACATAAAAATTAATTTCGTACACACAACTAAAATATGTGTATTGTAATATATTTTTATACAATTGATTTAAATATATATTTAAATTAAGAAAAAAATTTGATATTCACAAACCGTATTTTTTATTAAAATATAATAAATACCATAATTTATTATCTCTTTTCAGCATCCGATTCAAATCCGCTTTAAATACATTTTTTGCAATTTCTACAATGTTTTAATTTAATAATTTTATTAATTTTTTTAAATTAATTAAAATTGGTGCACAACAATTTAATTTAATTAAGGTGTGAGTGGATGAAAAACATTACAAATATGATATTGCAAAAATATCGTTTTAAGGCCGCTGCCGTGAGTTATGTTAATTACGGAGTATTAATTATAACGGCCCTTTTAGTGTTAATAAGTGCACATGCCAAAAGTGCACAAATCAACGACAATAGATTTAAAATTGACCAGAGAACTAATGTTACCATGACAGCAACAATGTCGCCAACCCATAATGTGCCAACTGCAACAAGCGTTACTAAATTAGCATCGACGCAGCAAGTAACACATCAAGAAAATGTTGCCACTTCCAATGCTGTTATCGCTGAAACACAAACGGTGTTTAATGGATTTGTGCAACAGTCAGAAGAAGATAGGCAGCCGCTGCAGGCACAACAGCAAGAAAAATATTTTGACAATAAGCTACAACAGCAGCAGCAACACCGGCAACAACAACAGCAGCAACATCATCATCACCACAGACATCGCAATCAACGTCAACATAAACAACGTGCACATAATACATTACTGCCACCAAAGCATCATAGGCACCACCACAGTCGTAATATGTTGCTAATGTCGTCATATGAATCCTCTACTAAGCGTCCGTACCATAGCAAATTCACAATTGAGGAGCTTTTAAATACAAAATTTGAGAAAAAAATATCCAATGACATAGACATGGATCCATGCAAAGCAGGTGAGCTCCGAAATGCTTTTAAATAAATTTTATATTTTTAGCAAAACTGAGATTAAACATGAGCAAAAAATAATTAAAAAAGTTTGAAACATGAGTTTTGTTAAATTGCGATTTAAACAAATTATTTAAAATAGTTTCAAAAGTGTTTATTAAAAGGATTTACACGAAAATTATTTTTATATATATTGTACAAATATTTAACCACCAAAATGAAATTTGTTATGAAGGTAAATTGACTAAATCATGCGGTTAAAATAAATAGAAAACAATTTATTGATGATTTATTTGGATTAATATTTATTATGATTTAAATTTGTAAAACATATAAAGAATTTGATAATTGTTTGAAACTTATGGTAAATGGCATTTAATGGTATTTATATAGTAGTCATAATATTCTCATTTTTATTAAAAGTTTTATTATAAAAAAAAGGATGGACATTTCGAAATAAAATCCACAGAAAAATTTTAAAATTTTTGTTAAATTACGGTCTAAATATATTATTTTGTGATATGACAGATATAATCACAATTATAGGCTCCGTTCTAACCGATTTTATACATAATCACATTTGCAAAGTTAGTTGAATAATCCCACAGAAGGAGTTTTTACCATTTTTGTTGAATATATTATTTTATGGTATGACTGTTAGATAAAACAACATAGAAATTAGGGTTTAAACAAATTATTTTATGATATGACTGTTAGATGTCATCACATGTATAGACTCCGTTCCAGCCGACTTTATATATGTGTAATTACACTTTATTCTGACTTTATACATAGGTTAATTACTCTCACAGGATGATAAAAAATTACCAAGGTGGTTTTTAAAATTTGTTATTTCTCACTAAAAGTTATATAGACAAGTTATATAGACAAGTTATATAATCTAACACACTCCGTGTTAGATTAACAACACTAATACTCGTATCCCCTATAGAAAAATAATAAATTGTATTTATATTCTTTTTTTCGGATTAAAATTTTGTTACAAATTATAAAATCAATATATCAGTATAAAATCAATTCAAAATATTCTTAACTAACATTTATTATATATAGTACCCCGATAGATTTGCACTTTTAGTAGAAATATTTGAATTTTCAATGAAAAATAATTTACCATTTAATTCCTTGTCGGTGATGCTATAGTAGAACATTTGAGGTTTTACTATAATATTATACGAATTATAACATATTTATTGATAAAACTAAAATGGATGTTAGATCATACAATTAGAGTCCTTTTTCATTTATTGGACTGTTAAAATGAATAAAGTTGGAAGACAGTTTATTATATTATTTTCCGTTAAAAAAGAAATACTCTTAACGTTGTTAGAACTGGTTAATATACTGAAATATTTGAAAGTGGATCTGCAAATATCAGACAACATGTATTACAATACAGTAACAGTAGTACGACTTAGCACTCCTTGGTAGGCAATTTAAGCTTATGATATTATTTGCATTATTAATATATTATTAGTCGTACTCCATCAGGATCAAAGCATTGTTATTAAGAATCTCCAACTATTTCTATCTCTAGTAATATAACATAATTCGTTTAAAGATTTGTCGGTTTAATTTGTCATCGTTCTTCTCTAGGTATTACGTCTTTTGCCTTGGGGTTTCATTGAAGTGTTGCGTGGCATATTTTGTCGTAGGACTTATGAAGAATGTGGACAAGTCAATTATATTTCTGAAGCTTGATTTGTTTGCTGATATCTTCTTGATATGATATGGTATGATAATTTTTAGCCTCAGGAAAATTACTTAATGAATAATTAAAAATTTTTACTAATTTTCCTATAAAGTTAAAAAAATTCATACATTTTTCAATTTTAGATTTTAAACATTATATTTGAACTAAATTTATGAACTGCTCATGTTAACAAAACAGTTGCAGTAATAAGATATAGAAAACAAAATATTTTTAATTTATTACTGTGGTATTGTTTCTAAAAAAATGTGGATATCTAATATAAAATGCAAATTTTGGAATCGTGAATTGAAAACTGATTATACATAATACATTAAATCTAGTGAAAAAAAATGTAAAATACGGGGAGTAAGAGAAGATCTACCTTACCGATGGATGTAATTACTAATAGTTAGCTTTACAATAAAATGCCCTTCTTTGAAAGTTCTGTTTACTGCAAAATGCCTTAATAGTTTACATATCATTTGTTTTCTTAAATCATTTCATTACCTCTAATAGTCATGTTGATCAAGCTTTATTAAGAAGAAATTAACTGCTAAATACGAATTAATTTAAAGATTTTCTAACTATAAACGACTTCCATTATAATATACTTTATGTTATGTGAGTAAAGTAAATGTAGTAGATAAAGGATTTAAAAATACTAATAACCGATCAATATTGCATTTTTATTAATGAGTTGAATCTTTTAATAAATAAGTATTTTCAGCACAAAGGAATCTTTTTCCATTAATAAAAATGCAGTTGTACTAAAGAACTTTTAAAACAATATTTTTTCTGCACGTTATTTTTATTATTTTCATTATATTTCCGTAGAAGTGCTCTTGTTTGATAGAAATTGAGTAAAATCGAGAAAAAATAGGTTATAAGTTAAAAACAAGGCAGAACTTATTGAAAGGCGTTAGTAAGCAGGTCAAATCATAATTTTTCACTTCTATACCCATTTAAGAGGTTGAGCTACCGCTTGTTAATCCGATTTGCTTAGGGATGATTCAATGAAAGTTGCAGATAAAAAGTATTAAAAAAAAATTAAAGGGATGCAAAAGCATCAGTATTGACTAGACTATGACGGAAGTGCGGAAACTATGCCATGTAGCAAGCGGTAGTAAACGAAGAATCTTGTAAAGTTAAGTGCAGTTTAAAGTGAAATGGGTGTAAATTTAATAAAACATATTTGCACTTCATAAAAGCATAACTGCTGGTGTAGCAGGATACTCCGCGCACCTAGCACACGCTTCACTTGCTCGTAGCAATATTATTTTCATCGAAGTGTGGGTGGTGCGTTCAATTGGATTTACCTTCATAAGAATTTAAATTTGTTCAATATCGACTATATAAATCATTTTACTCTAAGCAATTTTCATTGTGTATGTTTGTCGTTGATATGATATGGCATGATGTTGCTATCACAGAGCAGCTATTGATGATTATGATTTTATCATTGACAATGTGCATTGCCACGATGATAATGATGTGATGCTCACTTGACAACGAAAGTGTTGTGAAAAGTTAAGCAGAATTGGTTTCTTGCCAAATGGCAAATGTCTTATAATATTAAATTCAAATTTGATAGTAGCAGTAATTTTTATAGCTGTTATATCCAACCAATAACAAGCAACATTGCAACTAAAATAAAAAAGAAGAGTAACGAGTAGAAAAAAGTTATTTCAATAGAAATAAATTTAGTTGTTTTTGTTGTATAAATTAAACGATAACACTATCATCATTAGCATTGCATATAGTATCTGCAACAGTTGCAGTTTTATAATTTTTAGATTTTCCCAATTTTGCAATAACTTCATAAAATATTTTGTGTGCCATAGTATGCAGAATCATATGCACGCATTGTTCAACGATGTGCAACAAAATTTCCAATTTTTACATATAATTTATGGATTTTCAACACAGCCAGCAAAGTTCAGAACACCAAAATATTAGATGCAACTAAATAAAAAATTGCATTCAATAAAGCGTGTAGAGCTGAGGAGACGCCGAGCAGCGCAGTAATTTGTAATTATTTGCTTTTCATGTGAAATGCATTTTAGTTTGAACAAATTCTTAACGATTTTCTTCGAAATTAAAATTTAATGAATTTTCCTAAAAACAAGTTGCAAACGTTTAATATTTTAAAATTTATCATCAGCAATTTTGTTTGTTAATGTAGCATGTTCATGCTGCTACTGCTCCAGTTGTTGATGCTGCCGTCGATACTGCGGCATCAATTTTAAAAGTATTGCGTAAATAAAAATATTTAATTTTCGACTACGTACTAAGTATATTTTAGCGAAACTAATGGAGCATATATGTATTTGGTTTCTACACCAATTTCCGTTAAGCACCAATTTATTTTTATAGTAAATTATTAAAAATTATTTAAATTTTTGTTATTTAAAAAAAAAAAACTATTGATTATATTTGTATTATTTCTTAAATATATGAATATGATTTTAAATACTATCATGTAGAATGATTCATCATCATTATCCGCTACTATACAGTTCATCCAGCCTGTTTAACAACAGTCTTCCATTCATCGAAATCCTGCTACATACTGTCTTTCCATCGCTTTCTTGGTCGCCTTCTTCTTCTACTGTTTCCTACTTCATTAAATCTTAAGCGGTACTCTAATATCCTTTTTCAATAATTTGTTGATTGTATCACCTCCAGCTAGCCGTTCTAGCTCGTGATTGTTTCTTATGTGATAATGAAGAATGATTCCTGATTCCTGATATCCATGAATCGTATACCATATATACATGAATCATACATGGTATATCCACTGTTTATGTTAGAAGTTCTAGAGTAGTGATATACCAAGGATATTGAAATGGAAATATTTGTATATATATATTTATATTATACAGCAGAGAACTCTCTAACTAACTTTCATAAATGTGGGAGGTGATAATTTAATTTTTTAAAATATGAAAAAATCATATAGAAGAGGAATGCCTATTTTCAATATTGAGACACTTTATAGTCTATCTAAAAATGTACTTAAAAAAAATTTGATCAAAAAACTTTTAATATCTCAATTGTTTGATTATTTCAAATAGGTAACACGCTCCTGTACTTAAATGCATTCGCAACTTATAATGATTCAAAGTTGACACTTTGTACAAGTTTTGGATTTTCATGGTAATTTTTGTATAATGCGGCAATAAATGTCTCATTAGAATTCCAAGGGATTTCGCCGGTACCAATAGGAGCTATACGTTTGAATATAGTTTTCTTTTTGGGAGATAGTTAAATTTTTCTAACACCTTTACTGTGTTTTAAGTTACAGTACCCGGTTGGAAAATGTAACTTCACATCGAATGACAGTAAATGAATACAGTCATTCAACCAATTGATATTAAGAACCTATTGATATTAAAAAAAAAAACAATTAAACGGTAGATGAAACGATAGATATTATGGGTCAACTACTAAAAATGATCTCCTTGGATGAAAAGACTCCAAACAAAACTATCAGGTTTCATTAATACAGGGATTATACGAAAATAGAGACATTATAATGAGTACAGGAAGTTAAATTTTGATAGCGCAATGGTTTTCCTAGTTGCTAGTGAAGCTTTTAACTACAAAATACGAGATTGTTGATGTATTCAATGCAGGTTCATATTCGTGTGTCTCGTGTTTCGACGGACTCAGAACAACAGATTATGGTAAAGGTTAAGGTATATACCAAATTTAAAATATATAAAAAAAAGTGATTGTTTTGCTAAATTATGTCAATACAATTTCGTTTCAACTAAAAAAATGCAACATTATGAAAAGTGGCTTTCTAAAAGGGGTTAATTTCTACATACCTATAATTAAATATTCATAATTTAACGTTTACTAAACAAATGAGTTGTAATATCGTATAAAATAATTGTAAAATATAAATAGAAACATATATGAGACAATAAATTGGTAATTATTATAACACTGAATATTAATTAAATTTTCATTGCACATTTAGTATACACTTGAAAAATTTCGATAAAACCTTATCATATGTATTATATTAATGTTATGTTTTATAAAACGTAAATGTTAACAAAGTTAACTTCATTTTTTGAGTTGTGCGGAATTCCTTAATTCCAGTGTGTGGTACTATTTCTACTAATTACCTGTCTTGTGTGAGAGTAGAAGCATCATCTGTCAACTTGAAGGATTGTCAGTGTAAAATTAACTAAATAGATTTTTCGCGCCAATCTTAAATGGTAGAGTTTGAAAACAAACTAACAAACCACAAATCGTCCGCATTACTTTGACAGGATAAAGGAGCAAAGCTATCAAAAGAAACTATGCTATATAATCGTCCCCAAAACACCCACCCACTTTATTTTGTTCATAATATGAAAATCATTACTAACATCATTAGTTGTGTTGGTGCAAATGATGATCATTATGAAGAATCGCTACGACAGACGAAACAAAACCACATCAAGTTTTGAAAATAATTTCCACTCAACATGCAACATTTCCTCATTGCAGGATTGTTTGCACACGTACATCACACATATTTAAAATATAAAATAAATCTTTATGGTGCAAAAATAGAAAAATCTACAAAACTATTCATATTTGATGTTGAACCAAAAGGGAAAGGGCCATCATAGTCGCTCTTCAAGCCGCCACAAATGATGGAATCAACAGCATCAACAACAGAGGAAGCAGCTAAAATAAACATCAAGCAGACAAAGAGGCGGGCGAATAGTTGTACTTTTGCAAATAGTTTTCGAGCGTTAGTTGTCACTGCGTTCATGTTTCTATTTGTGTTAAAAGTGAGATTTTATTTAACAATTTTATAAATTCATTCTGATTTTGTTTCTCTTTTTATATGCAGCAAATACCGTACTTGAATTTTAAAAGCATTTTTAACTATTATTATATGTATGAAACTGCAAATGGATGCAACAAAGCAAGGATGCTAGTCAGTTATTTCAGCTATGCTGTGTCGGAATATTGACTTTTTGAAATTTGCTTCATGTTCAACAACAAATTTCATGAACTAATTTAAAACAATGCAATTCATGTACTCGTATACACATATATGAGAACATATTCATGCACATACTTATTTATAATGGATCATGATGGACAAGTACCACGTGATTAATATGTTGAACTAATAAGCAAAGTTATGCAGCTTAGATATAAGCATTTTCCTTATTATTTATCTACAAGCTTGTTTTATTTATACATGTACACAAAAGACCATCATTGGTTAACATTTTCATCAAGAATTTAATTTTAACTTTACATAAGTAAAATATCAAATTATTGTTTTAAAATTCTTGATACATTTACATTTTATCTATTAACTTTTAATATGAAACATGTTTTGTCACATTGGTTTAAATACATAATGATTAATAATTCCAATTAATTAATTTAAAAGATGATCTTGTTATATTTTTTCTACATATTACCTTTAATAAAATTATATTGGCTTTTAAATTCCAATACACATATATGTATCTGTATGAATATTTAGGAATTCTAAATTGATGGAATAAACCCCATTCGTCTCTAATCATGTTTCGTTGTAAGCCCTTCAATTTATTACACAATAAGTAATTTTTTAACATTATTCAATAACACAAGATATTTTAATTTATAGTATTGATGTTTAATACACATCAAAAATATAAACTTAAACTTGAATATATAGCATTTAAACGTAAATATTTTATTATGTGTTTAGAATGTTTAAAAGATTTGATATAAGGCATATAAGAACATACTATGTTAATCACTGGGTAACTCTTCCTTGATTAAGTGGGGTGTATTAGTTATTTATTGATCCATTATTAATAATCGAACTGTTCCCACCGTTGTACCCCTAGTTGTTAGTTTGAAACAGTTAGTTGAAATCACCCCCTCAGTCTAGAACTAAATAGATTAAAATAGTAAAATATTCAGATTTTAACATTAACATTATGCACTTTCATGGCTATATTAAAAAAAATTCAGATAGAAATATAAAAATTTATAAGCGTGTACACTGATCAATGCAAGATTTTATTCTCAGTTTTATCAGTTGGAATATTCAATTTATTTAAACAGGAATTTTTGTTAGATTCTATTTCGTGAAATAGTTTTAGCTAAGTGGTCAAGTGATAAAGTACCTATACATCACTTAAAAACTTGTTTGTAAATTTTATTACTGTGGTGAAAGTTAAATCCTTTAGTTTTAAAATGGACATTATTGAAGGTTATACTATATTATCACAGTTCTTTATCGTCACTGTATTTGCTCAGAATCAATTCTTTAGATCAGTTAATCAGAGTGCTTTTTCCAATACTAACTTATCAGAGTTTCTAATATATACTTTTTCTAACAAATTATAAAATTGTTTGTTTTTTTTTCATTGTTCTTTTTCATAACAACCAAAGAGATATGGAATCAGATATACTCGTATTAAAACAATTTTCATTAATTAAATTTAAGGAACTTTATAACTGATAATCATATTATTTTTTTCATGCGAAAATAATCTAATAAATAATAAACAATCTTAATTCTACAAAGAATTAAAAGTTTACAAATATTAATTGTTGGAAATATTATATTCAGATGAAAAGTGTGAAACCAATAAGCTCAAGAAATAGTAAGATGATCTATAACTTAATATAACAAAAACAAAAGTTCTGCAAAAGTCAAATTAAAATAAAATTATTTGAAACAAACTTTCAAGCCTTTAAATGTTATATTTGTATTTATTTCAATCTAAGGCAGGAGATAAGAATTTTTAGTATAATATGATCAATAAGATAAAATGTGTTTATTTGTTTGTTTGTTTCTTACTGTCTTGATCTGGATCTCCATTTATATTCAATTATTTAACATGCATTTCCATAAAACATGAATATTTTGGTGTGTGAATTATTCACTACTAGTCATAGTTTTAATTTTGCTATTTATTTATGCATCAGGCATATTTCTTCCATGATAAATCATTAAGCAAAGTACATAAGTTGTAGACAACTGTAGTATATAGACAAAAATAATAAAATTTTATTCTCATTACTGTTTGAACCCTTCTAACTTATAAATAGTTTCTTTTCGTAAGACGCGTCACATTCGATAAAAAAATTAACATTTAAAAATCCTATCTTTGGTTAATAGTTGCCAATATAAATGAAATGTATAATAAATATTTCCTGCATTTAAAGAACAATATTAAATGTCAATAAAGGTTTGAAATGGTTTTTAACCCAAAAACAAAACAAAAAAGAACAATATAAATATATTTTACTAACTAGTAGTATGTATAGTTATTTGATATTTAATTAATTTTGCTGATCTACAGCATCATCATTGTTTGTGGTTATAATAGCCATAGTCGGGCTTTAGCCCTGAAGAAGTCTTCTTCATCTACTTCTGTCATTTGTTGTTGCTGACTAGTTGTAAGAGAATTTTCGTTGACTAACTATTGTAATCCGCAAGACTACTGTTTTAATATTTTGTTACGTGTAGTGTTCTTATTGATTCTGGGTAAGACTCAGTTTGTTTGAGAGATTTTAATGTCTTATGATATTTGATTATTTATATAAAGAATAAAATTTTAATTGTTTTGAATATGCTATTTACCGTATAGCGCGGTATGAAAGAAAAACCAAACACATAAGCTTTACTTACCTTATAGGGTTTCGAAATACTACTGGTATGAAGCGTTAAAACTAATAACATTCTATTAATTTTTGATATACACTCATTTTATGCTGGAAACTGATTTTTTAATTTCATGTTAAAATACTAAACTTATTCATTAAACATAAATAAGTTACCGTATTTTATTCAAATTGAAAAGTTTAGTTCAATGAAATTATTACAAACTGAGCAGGTGTTATAAATTTAGAATTTATGCTTTTATATAATTTAATTAATAAAGTTTTTGTTCATAACTGAAATATAAAGTATAATTAATACGAAATAATCAAAGGACAAAACAAGCCAGAAGGTAAACATGTATTATTTAAATTTCAATATTACCTTAAAATTATGTACATGTCAACATTTAAATTTATTTATGTCAATATTTTGTTTACAAAACAAATTTAAAACCTGCATTTTGTAAATTAAGTGAAAATTATGTTATTAGTAAAATTCAAATATATAATATTTGAATACATATTATATGTTGCTTATGCAAATACATATGGTATGTAAATTGAGTTGTAAGATTTTAATTAAAATATCTAAAGGTTTTAAGTGTTGTAATAAGAACAATACTAATACTATCTTCACTTTAGATTAATTTTATGTCTAACTAATCAAGATGATCGTATAAAGACTTCAGATACTATGCTTTGGGTAATAATAGCGTCACGAATATACTTATTTATATAAAAACTATAAAGAAATTAAATTTGCATCGGTTTTAAAATAATTTTAACACGTATTCCTAATCTTATGAAATATGATCTGAGTAAATGTGTATTATTCTAAATACATTCTAATTGATACAGTTCATATTACAAGTATAAGAAAAAGTTCACCAACCAAGTTCGTAAAAACGGAAAAATGGTTTTCATTTATGTGTTGTCTACATAAATAAAAAGAATGAATTTAATTTATCGAGATGAAGAAAATTTTTATGATAACGACAACCAAACTCAATCATTTTGACAAATGTTAAAGATTTGTCTCTAAAATTGCTAAGGTTAATTCTTTTGCATCAAAAATTCATTGGGCTAGTCCGCTTTAAAATATAAATAGACCGATGCGATTACATAAAATAATAATATAATATAAGATATTTTATACTATAAATTTTTTTTTTGACAAATTTTTGTGTTAAGCACAATGAAAACTGACAGCTGATTTGTATTCAGTACGTTTTGTCATTAAGAAACATTTAATGGAAAACAATTATAAAGCAAGTATAAACATACTTTTGACAATTATAAAACAAATCCTTTAGCTTCATTAATGCATACAGTCAGTAGTTTTCATGTAGGATCCTTTGATTTTGAAGTGTGCAACACTATTTGCAATGGGAAACTCATGGCATTTAGTTGCTGATTAATATTCAATGTGTTATGCTATTTCTAAATAAATATACATTTATCTGATTGAATTATTGGCCAACATTTTTGCAAAATGCTGCCGATCCGAACGTTAGTCAGTGAAAACTATTAAAGGTCCATGATTAATGATAATTTTGTTTTTCAATTAATTGATGTTAATATGCTAAAAAACTGATTTCAAAAATATTTGGCATACCACACACCTCGTGATTTAATAATCTTATTGCAGAAAGCATTAACTAGAACCACAATGTTATGCTATTGCAAATTATGATTTCACACCTCTGAACCAATTTCTATGGAGTTGTGTGTAGTCACTGGTCTAATCAAGTAAATCAGAAACATTGGGAGTAGTTGTAGGTGTATTACATTTTGATCATCTAATTACTTAATCTAATTAATTAATTAAGTAATTAAATGACAATCATATGACGGAACTAGCTGTATTCAAATTCGTCTGCTAGTCGTCGTTACATTTCCTGTATTGACGCCAGTTAAAGACGCCACTCACTATTCCGTGATTTTGTTCTAATAGTACCGTTTCCAACAGCTTCAGTTCCTGGAAAATTAAACTTCCAGTTTGTATTTTTTTCGAGCAAGTCACGTCGCAAATCATATTCAAACATTAATAATACATAATTATCTTTTCAATATCGATATTACCATGATTTGAATCTGTTATCTTTCATTTTCAAAATTAAATCTATTAAAAACATTTTTTACATATGCAGTACAAGGGTTTCGGTGTTACTTTCTCTTTGATAGTAGTGTTTTAAGAAACTTGATATTTTTTTAGTACTGTATATGAAGATGGAGTAAATGCTGAATATTTAATATTAATAAACATAAAAATATTTTATTAACATGTAATAATGACAAAATCGTACTTTTATTACTATATTCTTTAATCATTAATAAAGAATTTTTTTCTGCTGAACAAATTTTTATGGGAGTTTATTTGAATATATTTTGTGCAAAAATACAATGCTTTACAAAAACTATAAAAATTCAAAAACAACATTACAGCTGTAAAAATATCCTTTAACATTTTTAATTTCAAAAAACTAAAAGCAATCCAAAATTGAAATATTTCAAAAACATTGAAATTAATCTATGAACTAGCCTAAAAGCACTATAAATTCATTATGCAAGATTCCTCTCATAAAAAATTTCTCTGAAAATTTCTTAGTTTGTGTATGAACGCTAAATATTTTATTGTTTGTTGACTTTGAAATCCCCTTTTTTAGTCAAATGCATTTATTTAATTGCTTTGAAGCAAAACTGTGAAAGACTATTACGTACTGAAAAATTCATATAGCGTATAAATCGTTGCTATACGAATTTTGTGAAAATTATTTTTCCACAACTTGATTCAATTTTCCCACTACAAAAGATAACAATTCTAAATGCTTTGTTTATTGAAATAACAACCTAACAAAAACTGAATACGTAACAAATAACAAAAGTTACAGCACATGCATGTATTATACATTGATTGTCCTTGTTGTCTTGCAAATAAATATCCTGAACTTAAATGTATGCAAATATCAGTTTACCTTGTGTCCAATATTTTAATTGTTATTTGGAAACAAGGATTTGTGTATGCTATTTCCAAATACAAGTGCACACATTTATTTCTATATAAGGATAAGTGCATCTATTGCTTGCACATAAGCTTACTAAGCTGGATGGGTGAGAAGCAGGCAAATTGTGGTGATTAGACTAACAAAATCAACGTAAAATTGTTTAATAACATAAAGTGCAGTCACATTAGGTTAAATTTAGTATTTGCATTCTAATTGTGTGTATTTAAATGCAAATACTTGTGTGCTTAACATTAGTGGTCTATCATATCTTGTTAGGAGTCAATGGACTCTATTTTCACATGCACATGGCGTATGAATTGTCTTGGTCAGTAAAGCGGAATTGAGTTTGCATTCATTTGTGATTTTATTTAAAATATTTTAATTTATTTCTAGCCTGACAACACGTTAATTTTCCAACTTTTGATACTTTAAACATACCATATATACAAAAATGAGCGAAGATATTTCCACTCATAAAAAATTTTTCTTTTTACATGTCTGCCGAGACAGTCGTGTGCCCTCACTCATTTTATTTTTAAAAATAGATCAATCTCAGGAAGCATTGTGCAATTTTCCCAAAAAGCGATGTTAGCAATCCGTTTGGAATATAAACGTTGTTTCATATATTTTCATTTATTTGTGTTTGCTTATATGTATTTATAATGCCATAATTTTATCTCTATTTAGTACCTAACAATACATTTCATATTGTGTGCGCATTCAGAGTTTATTGAACTCAATTTATATAAAGATTCATCACAAAGTTTGCAAGGTGCATCCACCTTATTCACATGCAAATGCGCATTCTGCAATTGCAAAACGTTTTGCAATTTCATTTCTGTTAAGTTGTCATTTGGAATTTAGTATTTCATACATATTTCATGAAATATGTAGATTGTAAATCAAAACGTTTATATGAATAGCATTTGTAAAGTTGATCAAAAGCAAAACTGTTGAAGAAATCCTTGTGCATTTAATGTCAACCTTTTGACAACGATTAACATTTTACTACAATTGTAAATGGAACACATTTCAAATTTATTTGTTAGGACTACAAGTTCTAATTATTGTTAATAATGACATTGTTGATATGTAGTATTAATTATGATTTCAAAATATTTTACTGATTTTTACTGACATATCAATTTTATAGAAACATAATACGTTTCTATTATTTAAATAATTTTTAAAATAAAATTTATGGCTTTATCGATCTGTTTTTCACTTTATACAGAGCATCAATAGTTTTTTGACGTATAATTACAAATTTATACGTTTTTATTGAAAAAGAAATAAATGTTTTATGGGCCGATTACAAGGAGACATTAGACTAAAAGAGGAACACGACTTTAGTTACTTCGATTATCTATGAGATTTGAGATTTTAGAGTTTTTTTGGCTGTAGGTTTATGTTATTTACAGAGGTGGTATATATTGAAAATAGACTTCCCTGTATCCATAAATTTCTTATCAACCAAGTATTTAGTGTGATATTTATTATTTAGTATACAGTTAAATTTCAATTTTAGTTGGGAACCTATCAGATGTGTGCTAACTGGTTGATAAGGCAGTTCATAAGCACGTTCTATAGTTAGGATGGTAATAATCAGCGTTACAATACTGAGTTTCAGTAAAAGTATACCGTAACTAGTGAGCTGCGGAATCCTGTTAGCTATTTGGGTTGGTAAAAGTTTTCTTTTATCCAAGTGGTTTGTTAGAATAACTTTTATAAGTTTTTAAGGATGCGACTACAGACTTATTAACTTTCAGTTTTACCGGGTTATGTCCGTAAAAGACCGAAGTGACACCATAAAGCCACTTAGATCTGAAATTTCAACATTTAAAGCAGACATTGAACTATTTGAAATTGAACTGTAAGTTCTGAGTTCTAGCAATTTTCAGAGCTTCTATGAAACAATTTTTTGTTATTTTATATATTTACATTTTCGGACCTCTTCTGTGCACTTGACAGATTTGTCAAATTCTTTAATAAAATTTTTGATTTTTATAAAGTAGAAAGCTTTTTGGTATTCTGGACACATCTTGACAAATTTCAAAGCTCTAGTGCCTAGTGCTTCTCACCACACTATGGTGTAAAGTGGTTTGTATAGAAAACTGTTTGTAATTGTTCGTAATTGTTCGTAACTGTTCGTAAAAAATGCTTGTAAAGAGCATATATTTTAAGTTACCAAAAGCATTTTTCATGCATTCAAATAACAATAAAAAATATGCTTGTAAAGAGCGTATATTTTAGTTAAGAATATTTGCCATGCATGCAAAAAATAAAAAATGCTTAAAAAGAGCATATTTTTATAGTTGTCAACAGCATTTATAGTATTGACAACTAACAAGGAAAAGAGCTTTTTATTTATGTCACAGAATACCAAAACCTTTACAGCAGTCAATTTTGACAAGTGTCAATGTTTGACAAGTTTATAAAGTGCACAGAATAGGTCCGTTTGTATATATAGTATACTATAATGTAGTTAATTAATAAATGAGTTTTAAACTATTTCATATATATTATATTAATATTTAATTTCTGTTGCCGGACAATTTTATAATCCCGTAAATATTTCATTTAAAATCTAATAATATGAGAAACCAGCTGGTAACGATACTATTAAACGGCTTGACCAATTTCTTTTTAAACGTACTACTATGAGAGACTAAAATTTGATCCTAATATCGGAATGAATTATCTCCAAAATTTCGCGTATACACACTTATCTAAATTAATGTTTACTGTCATTAATTGATTTAAAAAATTTTAAGCTAATATCATTATTTTAATAGTATCACATTTTATTATTGATATTTTGCCTGATTGTGTAATACACTAAACTTGATTTTCATAAATATATTAGCGTATAAATATTTTCTTGTTAAATTGAAGTAGACACAATCTTTCATAAATTACAGTTTACAAACATCAAATGATATACTATATTAATGTAAATTTGTATATATCAAAATTAAAAATGTTCATAATAACTATTACTAAACTATAACATAAAAATAAATTCTAATACTCGTATTATTATTAAAATATAGACTACTAGCGTAGTAAATGTGATGAAAAAATAGTTCATATGCATGAAACTATGTAACAATGTTATATGTAAGTTAATTCTGTAATAAACTTTATTCATTTATATCAAAAGTAGAGAAAGAAAACTTTATTTTCAGAAAATATAGAGCACCGGTAAAATGATACTAACTTCAACACTTCCTAGTTAAATGCAATGAAATACTTTCGAACAGCATCTTTAGTATCTATACAATACAATCTGTTCAATTGAAAATATTCTTTGGTAGGAAGTTAAACAATAAAAACCTGTAGGAACCACATATGGAAACCATATACGAACAGCTTTTTATAAACATTCTACTATAAATAAGAGCTTCTATACTTTTTGTATTATGCATTTTTATCTTAACTCGCTATAAAGGTTTGATTTGATATTCATTTTGCATTGAATAGTTTCGTAGTGTAATTAAACTGTACTGAATACGTGTTGTCATTATTTCGCTATTATGATAAAAAGAAATATTAATTAAAATATTTTTAATTAATTGTTCAATTCAATTAATTCAATTATTAATTAATTCAAACGAATCAAAAATATTTTTCCAGATACTAAGATAATTATTTTATTATTATTATTATTTTTAAATTATATTAATAGCAATGCTTGTTGGTGATAGCTAAGATAATAATAATAATATTTTGCATTAAGTTTTGATAGACAATAAACCATCGTACTTGAGATGATTTGATGTTAGCAGTATTAATCGCATCTATAGCTGACCAGGAGAATATTCCATGTGTTCAGCAGGAAAATACTGATAAATTTTCTTGAGAAGAATGTAGTAAAAATTTTTTTTTTTTTTATTATTTGAAACACAATATGTACAATAATATTAATAAATGTTTCATTTGACTACGACTAGTTCATACAAAGAACTATCAAGCAGTTTTGTTACATTTCAGAATACTTATTAGAATTGTCAAGTTGTCAAAGACTTAGTGCTAATAGTAGTAATCTAAATTATTATTAGACTATTAATTCGGGAGTAGATCTAAGGGCTTTGTTCGTTTAAGTCTCCTCAGCAGGCCAGATGTATTAGACAGATGGTTGACTGTCTCGTTTGGATGCTGTTGTAATTGTTTTTGGTGCTTTACCGCGAACTTTTGAATTACTGCAGCCACAGATTCGATCATCAAGTACCGATGGAGGTCAGTATTCCTAATAAACCACGGAGCGTTGACTAAATTTCTTAAAACTTTGTTTTGAAAGTTTTGAATGATTTGAATAGTGGATTTTGATGCACATCCCGAAAAATGAAAATGAAATTATTTACGAAAACTGACAGGCTTACCAACACCATGTTATCGAATCTCAGAATGGTTACAAGCTCCTCAGGGAGGTATACAGATCTGAGGTCAATTATTGTTTAGTCTGTTGAAGTGATAAACAATAATCCAGTAAAGGCGTAGAGAGGGGTTATGAAGAAACCTGGCAGTTAATAGAGAGTAAAAGTGCTCAAGTGCATTGACAACTAGCCTCAACATAATAATAATAAAAATAATTTTCAAATAATTTTTTGTTTAGTAAAGTGTGTATAAAAACCAAATTATAGTAATTAATTTAATATTGTTGAAAATATTATAATTATTTTACACTATTTTTATATATAGTTTATAAAACAGCAAAGTCTCTCTATAGTTGCATTTGTAAAAAATTATATTTTCTAATTATAATAGTATATAGTAAAAATAAACAGTATTTTCGCATTTAGAGATTTAAGTTGTATAATACATTAATCATATTACGGGTCCTTATAAAACAGATTGAATATATTTTCGGTTTGTTGTGCGTTTTTGGTTTAAAATTAGTGCTTTGTAGAATATACAATACTTTACTTATTAGTGGTACTATAAAGAAAAATATTTTTAAAAATAACTGAGATAGTAGTTTTAATGAAAATTTTTAATTAATAGAAAAATATAGAAACACAATATTTTGTTTTCAATTAAATTTGAATTTTACAAGCGTGTACTAGTATTTTTAAGTCTTATTGCAAACCCACATATACTGATTCATACCAAGTAAAAAAAAAGCAAACTTTCTTAATAGAAACAATTTTATAAACTTTTTTCATAGATACTGCCATTTCTAGGATTACTTTATAGATTTGATTAAAAACTGAATTCAGAAGGAAAAGTATTTGAAATTTTACTTTCTGTACAATCAAAATTATTTTATTCATTTTGTAGATATTTCAGTATTTTTCTGATGGTTTTAACTAAAGTTTTCATTTAGTCTAATATTTATTAAAATTTATTTAAATTCTCAATAATCAATTTTAGTCGATGAAAAAATATATATCCAACGGCGAAGTAGTAGCTTTTGATTACTTATATCGACCCATAAAATCAGATGTCTACGCACTGAAACCACTCCTCGTAGACCATATGTATATGGAGACGCATTTTTTCCCGTGAAAACAATAGTAAAAGCAACTGCAGTTTGCACTTAAAACTGAAATGCTTTGGTTCCTCTGTACGCCTGAATGTTGAATGTTGAGATACAATATTTTTGTGTTGTGTTTTATGAGAAAAAGGAAAATTCTACATTTTTTAGTTTTTGTTTAGCTTTTGCCTGTGCACGAGTGAAGGCATATTAAATGCAGAAGTAAATTGGCTCCATGAAAGTGCGTATACGGAATAATGTTTGGTTTGTTGTAATTGTATACATACAAAATTCTCATTTCCATATAATCCTCAGATTTGGCTTTAAGTTTTAGGGTGAAAAAAAAATTAAACCAAAATTGGGTTTTTATGATATTAGGTACAACTTTATCTAAGCTTTTAAAGCATTTTAATCACACATTTTGTTGATTAGGTTGAATGCGGCCTGATATTGTTATAAACCATTTTCAATACCAGAGAAGTGTTTTTCTTTCACCAAATGCTTTGAAACCCGAAAGTGCAAAATTTTAAATAAAAATAAATTATTTATATTTATTTTTGAAATACTATTTTTTATTTATAGTATTTCATAAATAGTCAAAATATTAAAAAAGTTTCCATGGTTTCTGTATTTTTGGTCAAAGATATTAAAATGGTCACTATTATCGCAGATAATAAATCAATATATATCGATGACAAGTACAATATTGTAACGTAAAATTAATGTTCTTGGTGCAATATTAATATTGAATATGAAACCAACAAAACAAATTTGACAAAAAAATACTTATACGTAAGGCTATGGAATTTTGAAAGTAACTTAAAAAGTTGATAATAAGAAAAAATTAAATGATTATAATAAAAACTCAATGTTTAGTATTGTAACAGGTTTTGGTGTTTATTCCATATACGAATATATAATAATATGTACTATTATTAACTTTAATATTTGAGATGAATGTATCACACAGCAATTTTTCTAATTTTAATATCACATACATACACTTAGAAAAATAATTTTGTTGATTTAACAAGATTTTAACTAATTATTAGGTCAAAGTATTCTTATTCGACGCATTATGTTAGTTTAACCATACCACATGTTGGTTTCAAATCATCTTTACCACGTTAGCTAAAAATTTTCTAGCAGGTCAAATCATCGATTCAATTTAACTAGTATGTGGTTAGAACATGATTTTCTGATCGTAGGTATTTACAAGACATATAATTTGTCTTAAACTGCTTATATTTAAGATTACAAATAATGTAACAAATATTTCGCTGGAAGTAAAATCTAGTCTCTTTTGAAAGATTCGTCAACTAAAAATAAAACAAGAACTTACATAAATTTGAAAGAGATAACGCAAGCAAACTTATCGGATCTCTTCAATTTCATCTGGAAAACCAAATGGTTTAACTAGGATAACAAAGGTTAGTAACTCGCCTCTCCCGGCATAATTTTTGATGGCATCACAATAGGCAATATATGCCTCCGAGTAGAAGAGATTTGAAGCACAATAATGTATGTTTTAGTTTACTAAAGAAAAAATGTGAGTAGGAATAATGTGATGCGTAAATAGACAATAGATCAGTTTAGAATGAAAAAAAATATAAGAGTTTCTGTTGAATAATAAAAATAGGCATCTTATTTTATTGATTTTATTGTCTCAGATCTTTTAATAACTAATTAAAGCAAATAATTTAAATTCAACATTTCTAAATTAAATACACATAGCTATGTTTCAAAGCATCATGAGATCCATAAGATATGCTTAAACTTTTGAACCAAACCGCTTTAGAAACCGATGCTAAACTGTCAATAAAGTTGACAGCTCTGATATTATTAAGTCTAAATTACGTTGTAATATTTAATAAAATTATGTGCCGTTATTACACTGTGATATTCAGTTTAGATAATATGATTATATTATATCAAAAAATATTTTTAAAACATTTTTTCATTTAATTTTATTATTATTACTTCTTTAAATTTTTCTATATTGTAAATATCAAATACTTGAAAAATTGACATTAGCTACATGACCCCATTACTTCATTAAATTGAATTTTATTATAAATTTTATTGTGTGTAATAAAATATAATTATGTTAACGAACCTGTGGGAGTTCACATTCTTTTAAACATTCAGTATTTGTTTAAAAAACAGACTCAATATAACGACGATTTAAGATTATATCCTTTAACCCTTAAAGATTGCTTTATTTGATAATGAAAATCTGAAATGAAATATTTTTATTCAAGTACTTTGCCTTTACTATAAATAATTTAGAAACTTTTCAAAAAGTTTACAATATTCATTCAAATTATCTTTTATGTGTAGTTTTTAACAACAAAAATTCTAGAAATTTCATTTATTAAATTTTAAATCAAATATATCTTGGTTTTTAAACCAAGTTAAGTTAGAAGTAGTTTTGTTAAGTTAAAATATTTATGAAAGGACATTATGGAAGAATTATGGAAGAATGTAAATAATCTAGAAAATGACTGGTTGTTACGAAATTCTTATGTGTAATTTAATTTTTTTAAAATAAATTTTCAGAAACATTAACAACAACTTTTATTTTAAAATTAAAATTGTTACCAACTTTTTCAGCAATAAAAACAAGTATTTTCCACATAAACGACTTTCTATTATATTTTAGACCGGTGACATTTTCTTGTGACATTTACAATGGTTTTCACTTCATTGTGATTACTTCAAGTCTCTATTGTTACCGTACTTCCCCGTGATGTGTGCCATCGTCTGAGGATTGACATTTATCGGATAATAAAAATATTGTATGTGTAACCCATACCAACACTTAGCATAATTCACTGTAAGTACATTAGGAAAGTACTTACGGATGAAACAGTTCTCAGTCACATTTGAGTTGGAGTATATTGTTTCTGTGACTATTTGTAGCTGACATTTGAAACCCAAAAACCTTAGAAATCATCATAAGATGCTGGTACGAAAGGGGCATCATGCAAACAGTCGAAACAAAAGGTTGATTTGTTAAAAATGTTTTATAGCATTTCAACTTCATGTTTTGGATAAATTTTCCAATGGAAATTGTGCTTAAAACCAAAGATGTCTACCTAACTTTTAACGTTCTAAGAGAAATTAAACTTGACTGAATGCAGTCAAGCAAATGCAATCGCATACAATTGTTAGATTAAAATAACACAGAAGCATTAAAGTATTTGCATGTGAAATTTATACTTGTACGAAAATATACGAATGTGTTGTGAAAACACACATTTGTAGTGCCATTATTTAACTCATGTATACGAATTATACTCCAAATTAAAATTAATTAATACCTTAAATTCATAAGTAAAACACAAAGTACATTGACTTCAGGCAACAACCAGTTCATGCGGTAGGCTTTGTATTTCCATTTATATTTCGGAGTCAGTAGCAGAAATATATTACAATTTAACATGATACAGAAATGTTTTCATATATATTGTATAAAGATGCATCTCAATAATCCAAAAATATTAATTAATTATCATTTGACATGAAATAGCAGCACATTCCGAAACCATAGTTAATGCCCTGCAACAATTTACTGATGTCTGTGGTACTTTTGATGCTGCACGTTAAATCCTTTGATTCTAGCATGCTGCACATAAGAAATTAGCAGACATATGATTGATATCTCACATTCGGTTACATTTATTTACTATGTTCCATTTACTATAATTTGCGTGCAGAATTTTGCTACTTTGGTTCCAGTTCTTGTCTTATTTTGTAATTATTAAAGCAACAACACAAAAGCAGATACGATTGCATACACTTTATCAGTGATGGAAACCAATGGTTCTGTAAACTATTTACGAATATTTGTATTTGTAGTTCCAAGTGAATGAAATTGTGTAAAAAAGACTTTAAACCCCTCATCAACATTTGATTGATAATACCATAAAGGGAGATTAACCTACATATGAGCACATCAATCGTACATAAACAAAACTTAGTCGCTATAGATGAATGCTTTGCAATTACGAAAAGCATACCCCCGACCTATGGCTGTTGTTTGCCATTTGTAGGTGTGGAGATTTTCCTTTGGAACAAGAACAAGCAACACATTGTGTCTAATGTTTAGCATTTAAAGATAGGATTTTAGAGAAATATGTAGGATAAACTAAAAATAACATAAAATCATCTAAATTATTTGTTTTAATTTGAAAAAGATGAAAAGCGTTTGAAAGTGTGAATGACAACGTTTAAATAAAATCTTTAAACAAATATTAATCAAAAATGTTTAAATTTTATATTATGATTTTACTTACTTACTTACTGCTGTCCTTCTCTCCTAGTGGAGTACAGGGCCTCAATTTTAGCATATTTGTGATTTTAGTACTATTTAATAAAGAGTACTTTTAAAGGATTTTTCCACACACAAATATTTCTATTAATATTTATAGTTATTCGAAGCTATATTCAAATGACGACCAGATAAAATTTGTATTAATGATATATAGCCGCCGTTGTGACGAGATTAAGGAAAGTACTACGTTTATGGTCTGTCGGGTAGCGATTAACTATCAAATGATAAGAATGTCCTGTTGATTAGCTGTATATAATACATCCATTAGACCTTACCTATATAGAATCTTCGTTCTTTAATAATTTTAGGTAGCAGATTCTTCAGCTTTAATGAAATTTGAATTAAATCGCTATACATTGTATGTATTCAGGCAATATTCAATGCGTATATTTGGTCTAACCCATCGTCCGCATCTTACAGCCTAACTATATGAGTTGTAAAACTTATTGCCATAATTTGTCGAAACAAATAGCCTTAGGTAGCAGATTCTTCAACTTCAATGAAATTTTAATCAAATTTCCCATACATTATCCAGGCAATTTTCAAGAGGTACATTCGATCTAACTCATCGTCCGTATCTTGCAACCTAACCATATAAGTTGTAAGACTTGATATTAAAATTTGTCAAGACTATGCAAACAAAAAAAAACTAATCAAATCTTAACTATACTAAATAATATATGGCAAGAGTATTATTTAACACATCTGTCAATAGTTATAGAAATAATTACAATATTGTTGAAAAATACAATGATGATGAAAAATTATACATATGACAGGTTATGGAGTGTCGTTTAAAAAAAATTAGTGCCAAGTTTAATTTATCTAAGTTAAAAACGATGTTCAAACACAGTGAAA